>NC_062529.1:16987069-17252069 GCF_022655615.1 Tachysurus fulvidraco
TCCTCCACCCACATTTTCTAACAAAGCGCCCTTTCTGTTTTAAATCACAAGACTTTACCAGCCTTTTTTTTTTTTTTTGGGCTTTAGAAAGGTGTCTGAAACTGAAACGTCACGAAGTAATTTGTGTTTTTTTTCTGTTTTTTTTTTTTTTTTTTTTTTAAAGAGATCACTGAGTGTGATTTGACAACATTAAATACAGTTTTGTTTGGATTTGACAGAACCCGTTTAATATCTATTTTATTTTCACATCCAAGAAATCTTTTATGCAGTATTGTCTGTAAATTATTACACCATGTAACCTTCAGAATCAGTTCTATTAAATTTCCATTATAGTAAAAGAATTGAAAAATATTGCAATAATACCCTCATCCTTTACTTCGTTTGTAGGTCTAAGAAGCCTAAGCCTGCCAAGCCAGCACCTAAACCTGCAGCTAAACCCAAACTCACTCTGTTTGATGAAGAAGATGATCCAGACGAGGAGCTTTTTCAGCCTGCGGTAAAGAGTGAGTGTGGCATTTGAACTGTGTTACACCAAAAGAATATGAACATATGTTTAGGGTGCAACTGCTACCAGACCTTTTTAGATGAACCCATGTGGGGAAACTTAAAACGCACAAAGGTACATCAAGTAGAGGGAAAACATGAGCAAATGTTAAGAGTGTCAATCGAAAATACATCACTGCCAATATCCTTACATTGCAATAGAACTTAAAATATCCACTTGGTTATTTCAGGACATGGGGGACACGGTGGCTTAGTGTTTGGCACGTTTGCCTCACACCTCCAGGGTTGGGGGTTCGATTCCCACCACCGCCTTGTGTGTGTGGAGTTTGCATGTTGTTTGATCGGGGGTTTCCTCTGGGTACTCCGGTTTCCTCCCTCGGTTCAAAGACATGCATTGTAGGTTGATTGGCATCTCTGGAAAATTGTCCGGAGTGTGTGAGTGAACGAGAGTGTGTGTGCCCTGCGATGGGTTGGCTCTCCGTCCAGGGTGTATCCTGCCTTGATGCCCGATGACTCCTGAGCACAGGCTCCCCGTGACCCGAGGTAGTTCGGATAAGGGGTAGAAAATGAATGAATGAATGAATGAATGAAAATATTATTTCAGGACATTCACCAGTACTTTATGTGATCTTCTACTTAAACCCTATCTACATACAGTCAAGTCGCACTTAATGATGAGAAGTTAATCACAAAAGTTTTTGTTGATGATCTAATCGAAATGGCCTGCTTTGCTAGTTATGTAGCTAATACTAGTTGGACTGGTGTTATTGTTACTGTGTGCACATTGCAGGAGTTTAAACTACGACCATTTCCTCAAGATAAGCAGAAAACATTGAACCTGTTGGGTTTGATGTATTGTATTATAATGAACAACATCCGGTTTTCACTGTACCTACAGGTGACGTGAAATTGTTTGAGGATCCAGATTTAGGTGGAACTGTCTCTCTTGGAGACACTTTGCTGCTTCCTAATGCCTACCAGAGGAGTAAAGCCCCTGCTAACACCAAACTAGATGAAGATGTGGATGATCTCTTTAGGTAGGTAACTAACACTGACCCTTTCTGTAGTCAGGGATAAGACTGACGTTGTTGAGAGAATTGCCATGAAAATCCCAACAGAAATCCATTACAGCTTTCTGGTAACCATTTACCACGAACCCTTTACAGCATTACAGATTTAAAATGTTTTATTAGAATGAAAGGTAATATATATATATCAGAATGTAGCCATCCCATGTTCTAGTATGACCAGCTGTTACGGCACGTGTTCATTTTCAGCTATGTTCTTGGTAGATCATCCCCATCAGAAAAAAATGTAAATATATCCCTTATTCGGAGCTCACAACTAATACTACTTATAATTATTATTATTATAACCATCATCATTTAAGTTGAATTTCAATTTGAATGAACTAGAACACTTCTGCCTTTCATCTTTTACCCTAGTCGTTTATTTCATGCTTCCAGCTGTCTGGGCACTTGAACCTTTATAGAGTTGTATAGTGTTTTTCTACCTTTATAGTGTTTTTCTGATAGACCCTGACCTAGTGAATCTTTTTTAGAGAGACTCCAAATGATCAGGGGGTTTTTTTTTTAAGATTGAAATAAATCTCTTATTGAAATAAATCGAGCCCCACAAATCGAGTCCCATTGTGTTTTATTTTTCATACATAGCCTCTATCTGTAGGTGAAGTGTCACTGTCGACAAGATTTGAGAGGATGTGTAGATTTGAATCTGAGAAAACTTTTATTTTTAAAACTTGTTACAGATTAGTCATTTTCTGGTAGATGTATTATATGAATATAATTTTATATTAATAAATACATAAGCTCAATTCATTGTACAGGCCAAAAACCAGAATTCATAGCTACTCAAAGATTACTGTTTTCACTTTTTCATTTTATTATAGAGTGGAGGAAGATTTGGACAGACTTTTAGCGATCGGTAAACCAGTGAAACCAAAGCCAGCTGTTGCCCAGAAACCAGCAGTGAAAGCCAAGCCAGTAATTCCACACAAGCCCTCTTCCATGTCACAGTCTGGACGAGCACTTCCTCAGCCAGCCGTGGCCCAGGCAATGGATCAGCACGACATCTTAAAGTATATCCAACAGAACGAGGCTGCTCCTAATGAGGACCTGGACCTCTTTTAACTTTGTTGTTCAGGGTCAAGCCAGGCAAAACATTTCATCATAACAACACTAAAACATTCTTCTGTTAATCTTAATCTCTGTTCAGACAGGAGCTTTGTATCTAGGTGATCTGACAATATCTGAATATCATTCTGAAATGAGCCCTTACGTATTAAGCTCACATAATGGTGTATATGCCATTATATGATGTTATTATATTGTAGAGACTCAAAGGAAGGAAAGAACCTTGATAAAATAATTGTTTAAACATTAATACATTGGTGAGTTGATTTTGATGTTTGAGATAATAATTTTTAATAAAGAAAACAGAAACAATGGTATTAGTATTATTAATTTTTTAATGGCATATAGACCTTACACTTTTTGATTTGTGAGGACGTGATTTTGAAAAAGTCATTTTGATACCTATAAAAATGTTTATATACTTAATCTCCTGTTCTTTGTAGTGTACAGGAACTTTGTAGTAAACTTTGCTGTACTCTTCTTTTTGTTTGTCTGTTACTTGAGATGGGATGAAAAGATGTACCTTTATTAGTTCCCCCATATGGAAAATTCAAGTTTACATAGCAGCACAAGAAGAGAGAAAATAAAAAAATAAAATAATGGAAACTAAAATAAATCGGTGTGAATTTACTTTTTTTTTTTTTTTTACATGTACATGTGATACTTGAATCAAACAGAGGGGGGCGATAAAACAGCTGCTCTAATGAATTCAATTGTGGCTCATTTGCAGTGTACATCCAGATCAGATTAATCAGTGACATAACAAAGCATAATGTGCATATGTATCTTATCAGCCTGCTTAATACAGTACTTCCCTTTCTCTTGTGTACACAGAGGAGAAGGGTTATAGAAGGTGATTTTTATCAGGCTTTACTGCAATACAGATCATTACCCACAATTAAACGATCAGTCAGTCTGAATCATTTAGCCCTGTGAAAAAGGGCCAATCAGCAAAAGGCTTCCAGTGAATTAACACCTGGAAAAGTTGATTTTAAGCTATACTTTACCTAGAAGCTATATATTCCTTATGCCGGGTAGTCTATAAGCTGGACTAGTGGGATGTCCCTATCTGTTTTGTACACTGTTGTGATTAAAGACTTTGTTACAGAGGGTTTTAAGGGAACTAATTTTAGGGAAGTTAAACGTTATCCAGTGTAAATGTATGAGTGCCCCAATGGTTCAGACATTGTACCCTGAAGGTCTTGCCATGTATCAGAATGAAAATACACACAATAGACACAGCAAGGCTGGTGAACTGATAAACATGAAAGTGAAGTTAAACATCTCCCATGGCTTGTATAGTAACCATATCTAAATATTACTGAGCCACTGTAGGCTGTTTTGGAGGAGTGAGTCAGAAAGGAGGTCCAACAACATACCAATAGATTATTGTGGTCTAAAATCAGTTGTTTCATTTGCCTTGTCAGAGCTGACAATAACACCAGTTTCTCTATATTTTAACACTTGCAACTGTTTAACAAACAAGAAAATGTATTGTTTGTATATAAACCATATATATATATATATATATATATATATATATATATATATATATATATATATATATATATATATATATAAAACCATGCTTTAGGATTTTATCCTATTAATCATTTAACGATACTATATTAATTGAATAAAACATTATGTTTAGTATTTGTACTTTTGGTGTTGTTATTGCAGAATGCCAGAATCAACCTAAAAGTGGGGTTTTGTCCAAGAACATTCCAACAGAGTGGATGATTTCCGTTTGCTTCTCTGTTTGTCCAGCTTTACTCCCCAAAAACAGAAATATGTTAGGTCCAATCTTAGGTATTAATTGCCTCACTGACAGCATGATTTCTCTTCATTAGTCATACCGTATGTATTACTTTGAGTTTAATCTTTCCAGGAAAACTTTCCAAGTTTCAGCATATCCATAATCCATAAGAGTCTGATTCTCTGTAAAAGCATCCCGGACCCAGAAACAGATGTTACTTAATTCAAAGCACAGCAGAGATCAAAACAGTGGGCTTTCCCACAATCCCCCAGATGTATCTGATTCAGTAGTGGGATTTGTGTCCCTGTTTTGACCAGATCAGTCTGGCTGCCAGCGGTTACAGATGTGCTTTTGAGGTATGACAGATCATAGCTGTGTGATCACAGTCACTGCAGTGAGTGGTACAGGGCATTCAGACATGACCACAGGTCTGAACGCACCAAGCTTGTGTTGGTTTTGAAACAAATTCATAAGAACAGAATTCAGTTTGGAGCCACATCTGTACAGGAAGCAGGGTCATGTTTGTGGGACCTCTATTAACCTTTTTGGGGGAAAAAGACCCTGAGACACTGAAGCTGAATTTTAAACTGCCTCATGTTCTTACAAAGTGAGCACACAGTGGAAAAAAAAGATGGACGTCTTTTTCATGATTGGTCTTTTCCTGACCCCTGAGCAAGCCTTCAGCCTTTTTTTGAGAGCAAATCGTTTAACATTTAAAAGTAATCATTAACAAAATAAATCAAATAAATTAAATGATAAAATCTTATATACAACAACAACAACAAAAAAAAACCAAGGTAATGAGAGAATCAAATCCTTAAAGAATGATGGGATCCCTGACTATGCAGAGATATTGAAGCTGGTTTAACTGTCTGTATCAGTTTAAGTTTTATATATTAATCAATATTAATGGATCAGAGCCAAAAGGATTTTCCAATAAGCATATTTATAATTATTTACTCATTCATTCATCTTGTCTAGATCATCCAGAACATAGCCCCGGAACACCAGGTTTCAAGGCAGAACAGTTCACACACAAACACAAACACACATACTGTACACACACACACACACACAAACACATACTGTACACACACACACACACACACACACACACACACACACACACACACACACACACACACCACCCACACACATTTATAGGAAATATAGCAACCAATTTGTTTTCCAAGCCCAAAAACCCAGACGAAACCCACATGAACATGAAAAGAAGATGTGAAAATTCCACAGATACATTAATCCCAGCTCATGATCAAACTGGTCAGCTTAGAGCCATGAGGCTGCATCACTACCCACTGCACCACCATCTGCATAAGCATGCAAAATAATTCAAATTATATTCATATTATAATATAGTATTTCATTCATTGCCTTCATTGCCTGGAATAATGCTTTTAATTGCGTTAGTTCTCTCTTGTTAATTTCATCTCTCAGCTATCCTCTGTGCTTGCTCTTTTTATTTTCTGCCTTATTTCTATCTTGGTCCATTTCCTGGTCATCAGTTTATTTATAATGCACAGCTTATGTTCAAACTGGAAAGTAGACAATAAACATGTCAGATTCAGTGCACCAAATGTTTACTGGTAGGAAAAGACTGCCAGATTTTGAACCTTGACAGGACAACAACAATAACCAAAGCAAGTAAACTCATATGAACCATCAGTTTTTCCTGGTGCTCCATTCTCACATCTTGGTTTGGGATTGGGGTTAGATATTTCCTTTGAACCTTCAGTCCAACTCCTTTTAATACAGCTTGATTAGATTAACAACAGCTTTATTAATTTAGAACTGGCAGGTCCTTCAATTTTTTTCTCTCCAAATGTAAAATGATGTTATATTACATTTCTTCAACTTGCTGTAGCAGAGAGGAACCGGGTGTTTAATGCATCGGCAGTTCTGTTTAACACAGCAGTAGACACTAAGTATCCATTTATTTACTGCCTGTGTTTGACACATAAAAATGAGGTTTATGGGTGTATTACGTGAGAGTGACCTGTATGTACTTGTCTGTGGGGAGGTTTAAATCTCAGTTTGTTTAAACTTAGATGACGTTGTTGATGATTGTTTCACCAGATCTGGTTATTGTCTTTATTGAGAGTATCATGCTCTCATTTTAATAAGGGAGCACCGTCTACTACTATCTGCCACTTCAGCACAATTTTTGCTATCCTCATGCCTTATTTTGCTTCAGTACATAATTAAAAACTTGATTGAAACATAATATCCATAAACATACAGATTCAATTCAAGAGGGAGAAAAACTTTAGCTAGCAACATCTATATTTAAATGTTATATTTATTTGTGTTTGTTGATGCTGGCTTCCTGTTTATTTAATGTATTTTCCCCCCCTTTTTTTCCTTAAAGCTGACAGTATCATATTGGCAGAAAAACTGGTTTGATCAAATGGATTTCTGTACATTTTATCCACACTAACAGATTTTCCAGTCCTTCACGCAAGTATTAAAATAATCGAATCATTCACTAAGTCAATGCCTTGAGTTCATCCTGATTTGTTTGCTTTTTGTTTGTTCCAAATGAAATCTATGTTTTGTAAAATATCTTGTTAGAATGTGTAATCCCAGTTCAAAATAAACACCACTTGATTTGACATTTAGTTTCCTAACAATGAAATGAATGCATTTTTAAAAATGGCTTACATGTATATCCATTACTTCCACAGCCATCCACAGTGTGGTCATTGAACTGGAGTACAAGGGCTGTCTGTGCTCTAGCAGAAGTGCTTAGCCGGAAGCAGTGACAGTGAGGCCCACTGCTAACTAGTGATTAATGCTGCGTTGGTGTGGCTTTTGTCAGACATCGGGTCACATCGAAACTCACTGGCCTACTACCTAGACATGTTTAGAACATCCTGCAGTGTCTGCTAACTTTCTCATGTATGATTGTACCCATTTCAATACATCACTCTCTGGAACTCCTGGAGTTGTTTTGAATTAACTTTACTGACTCGCTTTAAGTTCTCTAGTCACAAACCGGATTTTTCTTCTTTGAGGTGGTTTTATTGGGTTTATTTAATAGTTTTGTGCCACTGTTGCCCCTGATCAGACTTTGGTTCTTCCTTTCTGTGAACAGCAGCTGTTTGCTGTTGTGTGTTACTTGCTGACAACAGCAGCTTTATAGAACTGGCTGTTCCGACACTATGTCAGCATTCAGTAAACTGTGAGTATTCATGCGTTAGGAATATTAACCTTGTGTCATGTATTCTGCTAAATGATGCAAATAAATGAACATGTTGCTTAATAGTTCTAGTGCTCTAATGTTTATCCCTACTCTGAACATGCTTATGCTTCCACAATGATAATAAGTGTGTTTGTTCCTTTAAAGCAGTGATGCAGGCTTTGAGAAACGAGTTCTAAAAAAAAAATAAACATGTTTTTGTGACAAAGAGCCAAAATCTTGATGGTCAAATACAGCAAGATATATGACTGCTTACTCAGAGCTCTGCAGAATCCTAATTTAGATCAATGCATCAGAAATATGAATCATTTATATGGAAAAGTTTTCACCCTTTTCGTTAGCAAGCCAGTGTGGGGTCTGTGCGAGGTTGGTGAGTTGCTTAGAACCAAACAAATCAAGGTTTATTTAGATAGTGTGTTATTAAAATGGTGAAATCAGGTTCATGGACAGATCTGCAGAAACAAAGTGCCCTAGAACACTTAATATGAACAATAATATATTTCAAGAAAGGATGGTATCAGATGGAAGTGGATATAATTGGAGATTTCTGGATTATAGGAAAATAAATGCTTATTAACAAAATGTCTTGCAAATGTTTCATACTCATTTTAGATTGTATATTTTTAGAAGCTTGTGAAAATGCCCTTGCCATAAGAACGACATACTGAAATCATGCTCGTGGCTGGATCGGGAAGCTGATACCAGATTATGATGGAACAGGAAGTATGACAAAAACATCACACACCACACTACTGCCAAACTGACAGCTAAAGGTGTGAAAAACAGAAAGATACGAACGTGGAATATGTACATAGTTCTTCTATCAGTGGTAATTACATGACTACTTAGAGGCTAGTAAACTAGTGTAGTGCAGGCGTAATGGTTAAGGCTCTGGGTCACCCATCAAACGGTTTCAGAGTTTTCAACCCCCCAGCACTGAGTAGATGAATTTTACTCAGCTCCAATGTATATGTGACAAATAAAGGCATCTTTTGCTAAAGTAGCTCACATTTGCCAATAGCCCAAGTGTTTGTATCAGAGCTTTCCATTACTACCAATTTAGTCAATATACCATACCAAACAAACTGAATGTGTTTCTAACTATTCAATTATTTGTAAAGCTCTTTTGACAATGTACATTGCCTCAAAGCAGCTTTAAAGAATATAAGAAATATTGAATAAAAATTTAAATGTTAGTTTATTTATATTTTTCTATAAAGACCAAGCCTGAGATGACTGTGGCTTCCCTGAGATGGTATGAGGAAGAAACCTTGAGAGGAACCAGACTCAAAAGGGAACACATCCTCATTTGGGTGACACCTGAGTGTGTTTCTAAATCATCATAAACACCGGATAGTTTGATTATAAATATAAAATGTCCTTTCTACAGTTGTATGCAGTCATATGGAGTTGTGTAACCAGGAAAACCACCATGGTGAAGCCTTCACATGTTCAATACAGCAGGAGAAACAGCATATGAAGAACATTAATTTGTGTATTGCTTAAAAGGTTGTTATCTATCTATCTATCTATCTATCTATCTATCTATCTATCTATCTATCTATCTATCTATCTATCTATCTATCTATCTATCTATCAAAACATGTATGACATTTTGGATGTTAAATTTTCAAGACAGAAAGCTAATTTCATGAGCTCACCAAAGTCTGTTTCATTTTTAAGTAAAAATATGTGACTTATGTGCTGTGATAATAAATTGCAGACACACAGCAAACGATATAATTGAAATCAGCCATCCAAGCAGATATACAAATGAGTCCTTTTATGAGTTGATGGGTACTAAGAAATTGTGTTTTCAGAAATCAAACAAGGCAGAGATGTGTATAGAGACAGAAAAGAGTTATGAGGGCATCTGTAAACTATGTTAAGTAAGTACAACACTGACGGCATCCACTTTTGTAACACTTACGCTTAGAACATTCTTCAGCCTGGTGATAATCTCTGTGCTTCACTGCACAGCATGAACAAGAGCAGGCTTTATTGGAGGGTGGGGGGGGTGGATGTGTGTGTGTGGGGGGGGTGGAGGAGGAGGACAGACTGGGCTCGCTTGGCATTATGCCTGCACTGCTTTTCACGCTAAGTTGGCTGTATCAGTCTCCTATGTTCTGACCCTGCAGAGGCCCCAGCAACTTCCTGAAGCATAGCCCCACATGAGGCATGGAAGTGTCTGTATTTGTGTCCAAATCTCCAATATGAAAAGCTTTCCAACTTTCTTTGCTTTACCCTACAGTTTTGAAGAGGAACGATGAAAGAATGTCATGTAAGAATGGATTAAAATGCTGCTGTTTATGAACTGTTGTTTGGCTGGTGTGCCACGTGAGACATTTGTTAAAAAATAGAAAAAAGTTGCAGACTGCAGAGTCTAGCAATAACAGTCAAACAGAAACAACTGGATGTTTGTATTGCTTATAGTTAAGAAACTGGATTAAAAATCAGACTCCTTGCTTTAAGACAGGCTGTTATTGTTGTTAGAATGCAAAATCCAAATTTAGATTTAATTAAAGGACTTTACTTAATAATGTCTTTTCCCTTTTTTTCTCTGAAGAGAAAGACCTGTTACATAATCATATTATGTGCCTACTTAATAATCCCAAAAACTTGACTTACATCAGTTAAAATAAACAGGATGGGATTTCTGGGGTGTTCTGAGATGATTTTCAGGAGCCTATTTAGGCCTCTATTTATTTTAACTTATTGGACAAATTATAGTTTTTTTTCTAATGTAGACCATAATTTGTGACACTAAATTAAGGTTACGATGAACAATAACCAATGTGAAACTAAATTATTAGGCATAGCCTTTGGTGAAAGGGATATTTCTGACTCTATGTTGTACAAGTATGAGAAAACTGATTAGGAAAAAAAAAACTAAACCACTTCTATAAACATCTGTCAATCACTTCTTTCTGTCAATCACTTCTATCTGTCAATCACTTCTGTCTGCCAATCTGTCAATAATTAATGTTGCTGCTTGTCCCAGAAGGGCAAATGTGTCAAAGTGTCAACAGACAGGAATGCAATGTTTAAAAAAGTTTCAAAAGGCATTGTGGCATACAAGCTATTCAAAGGCATGATGATTTTAAATTTGCCAATGTGACTGCACACAGCAGACTCCTGTGGAACTTCATAGCATCCAGAGAAAAACAGGAAACAGCAAAGTAGACTAAAGCATACTGACCCTTATCCTGTTATGACCGAAGCCATGTTTTTGACCTGCTTGCCTTTAACATCTGGTTTCCTTTCTTTATGTCTGTAGATATTTTGTCACATACCAGACATCATACCTGGTGTTGTCATAGCAATAAGAGAAAGCACAGAAATAGACCGAGGTTCAAGAATGTGACTGAAATAAGATACTGATACTGAGAACATGCCAAAAAACAGTAATAATTAATCAGTGCTTTTCCATATCAGCAGAAGTCTTTTCTAATCTGGTTAATGCATTTCTAATTTAGGTCATGAGTAAGTGGTTCAAATTGAAACCTTTAAAAAAGGGAAATCTATAAGAAAGAGGAAAATGGTTCTCCACTTCAGTACAGAGGACAAAGTGATGGAATGACTCTTTAAACTCAGTCGTTCTTCTAACATACTAAATCTAAATTGTTTGTGGATTTTTAACATAAAATGTAACTATATACAAAAACAAGGTATGACATTCTTTAAATAATAAATGCATTGTTTGGCAAATTGTTGTATTGCTGTTAAGGGGGCTTAATGGTTAGCATGTTTGCCTCACACCTTCAGGGTCGGGGTTCGATTCCTGCCTTGTGTGTGCGGAGTTTGCATGTTCTCCCCGTGCCTCGGGGGTTTCCACCGGGTACTTCGGTTTCCTCCCCCGGTCCAAAGACATACATGGTAGGTTGATTGGCATCTCTTGGCATTGTCCGTAGTGTGTGAGTGAATGAGAGTGTGTGTGCCCTGCGATGGGTTGGCTCTCCATCCAGGGTGTATCCTGCCTTGATGCCCGATGACACCTGAGATAGGCACAGGCTCCCCGTGACCCGAGAAGTTGGGATAAGCGGTAGAAAGTGAGTGAGTGAGTGGGTGAGTGAGTGTATTGCTGTATAAGAGGAATAAAGCACTTTGGGACATACTGTTATGGGATTCTAATTCATACTCCGGGCTTCTAATTCATCCTTTTTGTTTTTCTACACACAAAATTATGTTCTATACATTACATAAGTTATATAACTTAAGATAATAATCATTCAATTCAATTCAATTCATTGATTTCAATTCAATTCAGTTCATTTAATCATAAATGAACTATTGCTATGTAATGACAAAACTAACTTTGCATCCCAAGTGCAAGCATTCTCCTTGCTTCCGAGTAGACCAGATCCCAGAACGGAATGAAAGATTACATAATCTGTTTAAACTGGACTTTCTATTAATAATTATGAGCCCAGTTAAATCGTTAAATATAATCATGATGTCTTATCCTTTAAAATCTCTCATACCAGCATCCTAATGTGGGGTCATTTTTATTATGATACCTCTGTCCCTTCCATGTATGGCTACCCATATTCTTATAAGATCATAATGTTTCCTTTCACCATGCTTACTAAGGTTTTAAATCACATTGCCTGTCTCAGCATTAGCTGCTGTAGTGCATTTTGGTGCCAAGGGAGTTGAGGGTCTTCTTTCTTGCCTGAGCCACTGAGCACAGGAAGGGGCAATAAAAAGATGAATAATAGATCAGCTCTTTATTCCTGAGCCTCCCAACCTCGTAAAGTTGCAGTGCTGGAAAGGGCAAAGCACATAATATAGTACTGGTCCTAGATGGAATGTTATTTCTCTGTTGCAGTATTCAGTCTGAGGTTTTAGACTTTCAGGCCTACAGTGTGTATATGATGCTTTTTATCTCTCTCTTGAGAATAAATACATATACAATTTCACAGACATCACGTCCAAGATGTAATTATACCCAGTGAAAACATTTTGATGATACATTTTAAAGTTTTTAAATATTTGTATAATTTAAAAAACCATACTATACTATATTTATTGCGTTTTCAATTTTTATGACCTCATTTCTTTATGGAATTGCATTAGGTTTTGATTACCCATCTGAAAAGCTCATCTAATCATCCAGCAGCTGCCAAAACAGCCGAGCTGGTCAAACAGGTAGACCAGCTGCCATCTGGTAAGTCATTTTCCTTATTACTTGAGTCTAAACTTTAGGAGCAGTAATTCAGCAACTGTGTACTTTCTACCAGCTGGTAAGATGGACTACCCGTATCAGCATCTCAGCAGCTGATAGTGGGATAGACCAAGATACATTCATCAGAAAAAATAGATTTTCAGATTTAAAAGAAATTTTCAAAGCTTATTTCAGAAGACACACTGTGCCCAGACTGACATTCTGATGTAGATGATCCAATCTTTCATAAGGCATAAAATGTGCCATGTGATTTGCCCGGATTAGGAAGAGCTAATAATGTGTTTTAAATAAATATTAAAGAAAAAAGGAAACCTAAAACACACGAGTGCACACGCACACACACACACACACACACACACACACACACACACACACACACACACACACACACACACACACACACACACACACACACACACACACCTAACACTCATGATTAACATGATTTCTTTTTCTTTGCTGCTGTAACAGATAAATTTCCCCCCTGTGGGACGAATAAAGGTACTGTATATCTTATCCTATCTTATCTTTTAAAGTGTCTATCTTACCTAGGCTTGCTTTATCGTTAGCATACTATTACCTATTATGTTTGAATGTACTGAACTTCCTGCTTATTGGCACCTGCTTCCTGTTTAGAACAATGGCATATGTAGTATTACTGTATATTCAATTTAAAGGACCTTAGTGAGTGCTTAGCAGGTCCATTTTCATTCAACTGAACTTATACATGGAGTCAGTAATCAAATCAGACTTATAGAAAACATTAAAGTCAGATTTGTAGTTAATGCATCAGCTTTATTTATAGGAATAATACAACAACAAAAAAAATAAATCAATGCAGCTTTAATGCTATAACACATCTCCTCAACCAGAAACCTGATTATTTACTTTACCTCAAATTTTTTACCTCACATGTAGAGTACAGTAGCATGTCCTGTCACACCAGTGATTGGGTTAGATTGGGTTTAGTACTTAGTGGCATGTTGCTTTTATTTATATCTCGCTATGATTTAGATTTTTTAGCTTAGTGTCGAAACTGGCTCTTAATGTTATGCCTTATTCCTCATATCCCTACCCTGGGTAATGACTTTGTATTGTATGTTCTTTACAGTCTGTGAGAGCTGCCATAAGTTCCTACTTCCTGTTTTCTGACAGTAGGTGTAAATCCCCTTCAGAGGAGTTCATTTCAGTTATTGTTACTAACCATGATTTAGGTTTTTATTCAGTTTAGTATTTTATGAAACTTGTGTTTCATTCTTGCATTTTTTAAATCAAAATACTGTACCTGCCAGCTTCCTTCCTTTCACCATGGCTGTGGCTTGTCCCCATTTAATGGCTCATCATCTCAACAAAGCTGGGAACTGGCTGACCCGGGTTTTTTTTTTTTTTTTTTTTACTGGACTCCACAGCTGTCATCAGGACAAATGTTCTGAGGTCTGCTTCCGCTCTGGCTCAGCTTTGGTATGCTTTTTTCATTGGGGGAAATCCTGGTGTATAACTGAACACAAGAGCAATATTATCCATAGAGATTTGGTTTTGTTTCTGTCAATTAAGTGAAATTTCTCAGAAAAGGTTGTATGGTTTAGAAAACAAATTCTGTATTAAAAATGTATATTTTTGTTCCTATTTGTCCATGATTTTCCCCAAAACCTTAATTACTTTGCATAAGTACACAAGTCCAGATCAAATGCAATGCAAAACAGCAGCCACATTAATTGAATATTGGTTGCTGTGTTTTGCTTCCCTGTTATTCCTGTTAATTATTAACCAAACCATTTAATCTGTTCTTTTAATCTGTGCATGCTTTCAAAATCTTGTTACTGAATATCTACATTTATCTCATTTTGAGGCATTTCAATGCCGTTATAATAAGGTTTTATTGGACTTACAGATCAAACAGAATTTCAGGGTGTCACATAATGTAGTGCATGAAGCATTAGAATTCATCATGATCATATGATTTTATGAAAAGCAAAATCGGCAGTTGTTTTTAAGATATTGTAGGTATTTCCAGTGTATTTAATTTATAGCAATTTCTAAATACATGCTCTCAAAGTAGCAGTGTGTCATTGGATACTGCACATTGATTTTCTCATTGTTGGTCACAAAGAGCTTCATTATTTACAGCTTTTGTCTTTAATGCTTTAATTAAATAAAATGAAAGTGATGGATCCAATTTGTAAGCATTGAATAAATAACATTATTTATTATTATTACTTAATAGTCCTGCTTAAAATGTTATGCATTTCAGTGGAACATCAGATTGCACTTGTTCTATAAAAATGAGTGGCCTTGACTGTGGATTGTTCTGTGCAGTGAATCATAAGAGCATACAGGCAGCTTTTTATAAGCTCCCTTATGCCCTATGAAATTTCACTGTGCTCTTTAAAAATGGAGCAAAATGAAATGTCACATGGGAATATATACACTCACTGTCCACTTTATTAGGAACACCAGTAGACCTGCACATTCATGAAGTTGTCCAATCAGCCAATCATGTGGCTGCAGCACAATGCATAAAGTACAATGCATAAGGTACAGCTCAAGAGCTTCATGTTCACATCAAACACTTTGATGATAAAAGAGATCAGAGGAAAATGGCTGGGTTGGTTAGATCTACCAGGAAGCATATAGTAACTCATATAAGCACACTTTACAAACATGGTCACCAGAAAAATTGTCTCAGCGTGAGCTACACATCTGTCCTTGTGCCAGCTCATATGGTATCAACACCCATGCCGCAATAAAAGTCACAGAGATCACACTTTCTCTTCATTCAGAGCTTTACATTAAAATATGATCATCTTCAGTTACCACGGTAACTATTTAAATTCGATCAGGTAACAGAGCTAATCCCAGAATAACAAACTATGATGTGGGGAGGAAACCAACACAAACACAAGCTGAAAACTCCAATCAGAGAGTATTTAGATTTTCATAAATCTTTCATTCCCTGAATAATCACACTTTGTTGTGGAGTTTGTGCTTGTAGTCCAGTTGAGATAGCAGTTATGAGAAAAGGAAATGTGTAGCAGTATCATGCTATGCCCCTAATTAGGAAGTCTCTAAAATGGTCAAAAGCACCATCACTTTCTGTGAAGAGTGTGTGTGTGTGTGTGTGTGTGTGTGTGTGTGTGTGTGTGTGTGTGTGTGTGTGTGTGTGTGTGTGTGTGTGTGTGCGTGCGTGCGTGCGTGCGTGCGTGCGTGCGTGCGTGCGTGCGTGTGTGTGTGTGCGTGCGTGTGCGTGTGTGTGTGCGGTGTGTGTGATTGTACCTTGTATGTACAATAAATGTTTATAAAAAGGGTTCAGAGTCACCCCTCATCATCTAACAGCAGAGATGCTGAGGTGACTCTTTACACACTACATACAATGGGAGGTCATGTTTATCTGAGCTTGAAATGCAGCACCAGAGAAGACACCAGAAAAGCTCTTGATAAACATACAAAAAATTAGATTTACTCTAAACTATTAATGATGTATATATTAATGAAATATATTATATATTCGTATATAAATATTAAACTTATTTTTCAAGTAGTTTGTTTGGTTGTGTGTGGCCTCTTTGAATAATTATGGGTTTATTACTAAAGTGCAAAAATAACCATTTCTACAATAATTGATAAAGGTTTAATTTATCATTGTCTGTGTCTGAAACGTAACATATCATGTTGTTGCTATCAGTTTCACTTCATATAAACACACTTCCATTTTACACATAATGACAAATTTCCTGTTACTAACAATGCTGAACATGATGTACTTAGAATGGGGCAGGGGCAGGAACTAACAGGGCAGATACAGTACACTAGAAAAGAAAAGGTACAGTTCAACAAACAATGGAAGCCATATGTGCCATAGACTCCAGATGAATACCAGGATACAATGAATAACATCAGAGGGCATGGTTAATGCTTTCTTTAGGATGTAACACAGAGAAAGTCAGTGCTACTTACGTAACACATGAGTTCAAACAAACACACCACAGCAAAACCAAACCTTCTTTGGAGACCGAGTTAATTCACTCGGATATTTTATATTTAAAATGTAATTGTGACATTTTTAAATTCTGGGTAGCAAGTGGTGTAACCAGAGTAGTGAAGATTGTAGAGAGAAAGGGGATTATACTTGATTATTTTTCAATCTCAGGATGCTATTTACACAAGGATTGAAAAAACCAATAAAATAATTGAATAAAGAACTGCTCAAAACACTTTTTATTTTGCATAGCACTTTTAACAATAGATAATTGTCACAGCTGTGTTATAGACATTATATAATACAAATATATAAATATTATAATTATATAATACAAATATATAAATAATAAACATATATAATATATAATAAACATAAATAATAAACATATATTTGAAAGAAAATAACAGAAATACATCTTGCAAGGGTTAAAGGTTAACTTATAGTTTATGGTGGTGGCTAATGCTAAAGCTAGGCATTATTCAGAAAGCACACTGGTAATATGTAGCAAATCACTTGCCACTTTATTTTACTGGGTAACTGTTCTTTAATTATACGGTCGTGCAAGAACATAGCTGTTTTTCCTGATAGCTACTGTAGCATCCAGTGATCTACTAGCATAAAGTAGACAAACAGTAAAGGACAGTACTGATTACTGTCAAATGATTTATTCTTGTTTTCCAGGTGAATGGAAAATGATGTTCAAAAACCTCTAGCTATGTAAAAGTGACCATTTAGGTTTGAGTTTGCTTCCGAAATCTCCTTAAAAAGACTCTGAGGAGATTCCAGGGTAACTGGAACTAACTACCTTGAACCAGAACAATGATTTAACAGTTAAAGCAGTTTTGTTATTTTCTCACAGGAGTAAGATGTTTTCCTCCTTTGTGTAACTGACAAGCTTCTGTCTTGAATACAGTTCTTGAATACAATGCAGTCCTGGTAAGAAAAGTGTGTGAAGAGTCTTGACGATAAGTGACACCTCTACCATTGTGGCTCATCAATAAAATCATCTCTCGCATAATTGTATGCTGATTTATAGTATTTTGAATTATTTTATGCTACCATAAGTACCATAAGTTGGCTTGGGAAAAAAGTCATGCCATACGAGTAAATGTCAATGTAAAAGTAAAGTGGATGCATCAGTGAACTGAAAACCGGAATATAGATTCTGAAAGTTTCTTCATATCACAAAGTGATTCTATCAGCAAGTAGAAATAATTATATCCCAGTTCTGTAAATTGTAAATAAAATCCTAGCAATATTTTTGAGTCTCTGTGAAACAATATAATGCTTAATAACAAACAGACAATACATGCTGTAGGTAGTGTTCTTCCTTTTTATCCAGACAACGCAAACAGCATGACTCATGGACACACACATTGCAGTTTTTCAAATCCCATGTTGATGATAGTATTCATAAGACTAGATTATAACTAATGGAACATTGTAAACAGTGTACACAAACATACCACAGTGCCGTGGTAAATATAATAAATACGGCATTCGTAAATTTGTCTTATTATAGATATAATGAACTTATATCAGTAACTAGCCTTGTTCTTTTGACAGTACACTCATTCAGCTAACACAAAACCTCTTGCAACTTGTAGATTAGCATTCCACACTTTACATTTCTTACGTATGCAAAAGAGGCTAAGCTGTATGAAATTCGATGAATTTGATGAATGAGACATTGTCTTGGCAAAACAGATACTGCAATCACATTTAAACCACTGAACAAAAGCTCACTGGGTGTTTTCTAATGAGTTTTTTGTATTCTGGTGAAGCAGTGGCTGAGATGTGAATGGATCTGAACTGGTGTGTGACAAATAAGCTGTGAATCATGGGAGCAAGCTCATCCATGAGTAATGCAAAAATGTAGGCCAGGCCTGCAGGCTAGTGTAGACTCCCGACTGTGTCTGAGGAACGAAGTTCAAACATGTTTATGATCATTACAATGAAATTTATTTATTTATTTATTTATTTATTTATTTATTTATTTATTTATTTATTTATTTACTCGTTAATTTATTTATTAATTTATTTTTACAGATGTCAAAGTATATTATTCGCAAAGTCATTTTGCCAATTTTTGCCATTTGTTGTAATCTTTGATGTTTTCATTGTTTTTAACTCTTTTCTTGAATTTAAGTGCTCCAACACCTAATGGATTTTCACACTTAGTATTTATTTAGATATCAACGATCCCAAAGTCAAGCTGCTTAAATCTAAATCAGCACTCCATTGCCAAATGTTTATGGACACCTGACCATCACCCCTGTATGTATTTTCTGAACATGCCATTCAAGACGGAGTTCCATTTTCTCTGTTATAATAACCTCCACTCTGTGATGGCTCTCAGTTCAGAACATGGTTGTGGGGATTTTGTGACCATTATGCCCCAACAGTATAAGTGAATTCAGGCAATGACGTCAGACAAGAATACCTGGCATTCAGTCAGCGTTCCAGTTCATCCCAAAGGTGTTCAGTAAGATTGAGGTCAAGGCTCTGTGCAGGATACTCGAGTTGTTCCACTCGAACACTGCATTTACATTTACGCATTTACGCATTATGCACTATGTACTCTACCTTCTAGTGTATGAATTTTATGGGGTTTTATCTTCTCATATGGAACACTAACTTGTAACTTTCTTACTAACTGGATGCATATGCTGTTTTTCATTTGATGGCAAATGACATCAAATGTATGTAATGTGACACCGCAAGCTTTAACAAAATACAGTGCATTTTTTAAATGTTGAAAAGTGAATTACACACTGTGGGCTAATTTTAGAAACATTTGTAAGATAACACAATTGTCATCAGCTCTCTTGATATTTTTTTCTCATCCAGCATCAGTTTCTGATATCCCTGCCCCCCCCCCCACCCTTTTTTTTTTTTTTTTTTTTTTTTTTTTTTAGCAAAGTGCAACTGTTGGCTTCATGAAGTGTCAAAAATTCAGTGAAGTTAAATCAATGCATCATCTGGGAATTTTTCACTGTGAGCAAACTAGTCACACTATTTATACTACTAAATGACGAACATTCATTACACTTTATTACACATAACACTTTATTTACACTGAATTGGTACAAAATAATAATAACCTTTGGAATAGTGCAAAAATATTCGATTTGGGACGTACCACTTAATAAACCTTGCTTTGTGCACAGGGACATGCTGGAACATGTCGGGGCCCCTTAGTTGCAATAAAAGGAAATCTTACTGTTATAGTTAAAGATATCTGAAACATTTGTGTGCTTCCAACTTTGTAGCAACATGTTGGGGAAAGGCCCACATACATTAAGGGTGTGTAGCCTAATGGATGAGGTGGTGGACTATGGATTGCATGGTTACAGTCTTGAATGCCAGGTCCACTAAGCTGCCACTGATGGGCCCCTGAGCAAGGCCCTTAATCCTCACTTGCTCAGTTGTATGCCATAAATGAAAACATGGGTGTGATGCTCAGGTGTCCACCTACTTTTGGCCATCTTGTGTACATATCCAGCTATCTTATTCTGAGCTCAGCA
This sequence comes from Tachysurus fulvidraco, assembly GCF_022655615.1. NCBI lineage: Eukaryota > Metazoa > Chordata > Actinopteri > Siluriformes > Bagridae > Tachysurus > Tachysurus fulvidraco. The sequence continues at coordinate 17,007,394 of NC_062529.1, forward strand.
ATGTGGATAAAGGCTGTGTTGCAACTTTAAGAAACCAGATCAGACTGGATCCATCAACATTACTCATCTAACAGTGTCTAGAACTGCTTGATTAACTGTACTAAGGTCTGAGCTCACTTGTCTTCCAGACATTCTCCTCAAATTGCAAAACAAACCATTTAAAAGAGAATGAACAAGGTTTTTACATCTTGGTAAAAATAATTTTTTAGACAGATGTGTTGGATGTTCTCAAGGAAATAAACAGATATAGTATATATATAAAATGAGGGCTAGATTCAGTTTATTGGTGAAGTGAATGTGTGAGAGTCTGTAAAACACAGAACTCAATAAATGATCTCAATAAATGAAAACCATGGCAAAAACTGTTCTAAACAAGATGACATAGTTTAATTAGATTTATTTGATACTCATTTCAGCTAGATACATAACCTATCTCTATCTACTCTGTTTCTACAGTATAAATCATTCTTGAGGAAGCTCAGCCGTTCCTATGACTGGGGTTGTTATGGTTTGTCAAGGTGTACAATATGAGACATACCTTACTGCTGACCTTTTCAAGTGTTAAAATACATTTTTGCCTTTTGTTTCCCTTAGCCTTACCTTTCCTCACAGCTACACCTTCTTTCAGCTTCTAATTATAATGCAACGATTGACCTACTTACCTTCTAATGTAAGACATTTTATAGAAATTAATATCTTTTCTATTCAAGTTGCATTTGTTTTATACTTGTTTTATTATGAATGTATCATATCCAAATCCATCATGTCGGAAACATCTTTATGGACTGCCCATGGACATGTTTAGACCTGTAAAGTAAGCAGTCGAAATAACCCCAGGTACTGTATATATCAGATCTGAACTGATGTTGGTAAAACTTCCATTATATCATGTGGTATAAGAACTTTTATTATTATTTCTTCAGTATAAAGACTCTCTCTTTTCTGTCAGGCTTTCCATTTTTTTCCTGTAAAAACTGAGATGAAACGGAACGTTTTTTTTCACATTGCTGAATCTCAAATCTGATCATTCATTCTAATAAATAGTTAAGGGAAGAAGAAGGTATTCATTTGTTAAGACCTTAATCAGCTATCAGAACATCTCCTTAGTCTTCACTCAGACAGAAAGGCTATTAAAGAACACGGTATAGGTTTTTGCCCATGGAAACACAAGAATTAGTCATGTGTTTGCAGGCTTACGTAAGTTTTAATCAGCAATGTATCTGTATCCGAGACAGGCCCTTTCTTATTCCTCTACCTCTGAGTTGCTGTGTATAAATGTCTGGAATGTTCAGGCTCTTAAAACCAATCCTATAAACCTGTCCTAGCAACTTAGCACTGTGTCCTAGCAAGCTAGCAGCTTACACATCAAACATTTGCTGAAGGTACTAATTGTAAACTAGACATTATTATATGTTTTACAATGAATGGATGCAGATCAAATACACACACAGAGACACACACACAAGCTCTTCTGTGTTTAGACTTTTTTTAACAATGCGGATTGGAAAAATAAATACTTTCCATCATATAATGTGCACAGATTAAAAAAAAGTAAAAGTACAAACAAGGGCCATGTGTATTTGTAAGACATTTTGATATGGATATAGATATCATTCACAGTATGTAACTTCATCAGAGCTTAAAAATATTACACAAATATATATGATTTAATACAGAAATAAGCACACAGACATAAAGGCATGGATACACACACACACACACATAGAGACATAGAGATGCATAAAGACATGCGCACATATTTTCAAAGTCATCACACCTTGTCTGAACACATGATAAGGAGCAGGAAATTCCAAGCCTAATACCCCCAGATCCTACTTTCACGACCTTTTTTATTTAAAGTGTTATAAACACTTCACCAAAAAATGTACCATGGATTTTGTGTACTTTGCTTTTCTTCACATACTTGAAAATACGGACACACTCGCACACACACACGCACACACATACACACATACTGTACATTTGCGTACAGGGATGGACTACACAGTGGTAGCTGGCGTTGCTGTGTTCTTACTTGGTCTGAAAATAAACAAGCTTGGAGACCTTCCCAAGTGAGTCATTCATTAGGCCAATGACCTCAGAGCACAGATCTGGCTAAAGGAAGTGTTTATCCAGCTCACAACTCGGAACACTTCCCTGAACTACCAGCCACCAGGGAACGCTGAACAGATCTTCCAGTTCATTCTATCTCTGTGCTTACTCAAGCATGTTGTAACTGTTTCGGATTCTTGTCTCTTGCCACCAGTCCTGTATAAATATGACAAAACAGAACATGAAGATTGTCTAGATGGATCCAGTTTGAAGTGAGATCAGTTGTTTAGAAAGACACTTCCTGTATATAGAATAATATCATTTGTGTAGGTCTTACTGGAAGGCTGGGTCTTTATGTTGTCTTTTCAGGTTCAAATATTTCCAAGTTTAGAAGGAAACATCATGAACTAAATTGAGTTGGGGTTACTTTCTGTGGGATTCTTTTTAGAATTTTATAACATATTGCAAATTGTTTTCCACTGTAAACTACATTTACTACAATTACTGATACTTGATCTAACATCTGCACAGCCACACTGAAAACCATATAAATCTGTTATGTCCATTTGCCACTAGCAGCTATTTTGACTCTAAAACATCTTTAAAAACAAACAATTTTCCTTCTTCACAAATATCATGAAAGCTGGATAAACTGCAATTAGTATGACCAAATATATGGGATAGACTTCAGATCTACTGCCACTTTGAACAGGATAAAGAAGAACTGCTCAGAAATGTTTGCTAGAAAGTTAACTATCATTAGAGAGTTAGCTAGCACACATGGCTAAGAATTAACATTGAATACTTTAAAGAGATATCATCAGCTAAGTCAACTAGTAGCCTATTAAACATTAGTGCTACGTTTCAGTAACTGGCCATTTTAATAATGATGTGCAAAAAACATATTTTAATCTTTAGCTGTGATATAAGAGGAGGAAATGCTAATAAGATTACTAAATCACAGCGTTGTTTTCATCCGTTCACAAATAGACTTTTGAAGGTACACAGATGGCTGTGCCTATTTATTCTGTATCCTAACACTCTGTGGAAAACTTTACCAATGTAGGATATGGATCAAGCGGTCAGACATCCTCTCTGGCGAAGCTGATTCAGAACAATGGTCACTCTTCAGACTTTTATTTTAGGTTTCATCTAAGTGTTTCCTGCAGGTTTCCTTTGTAATATTAGGTGATGAGCAAAGCTGTCGTTTGTTAGTGCAGGCAGTTGTTTTGTGAAGATTTTCCCCTATTCATATCATATCCTGTCATTGTGTAGTAGTTTTCCCTTTTGGTAAAGTACACACAGCACTATTGATGCTTATTATTTCATCAAATATGAACTGAAACTGTATATACTGTCTGATGCATTGGAAACTGCTTTTGTTTCTTTATTGATGTTAATAGAACAGTTAGTTAATTTACTGTGTATGTACAAAAAGGTTTCTAAACTGTAGCCTTCCTTGTTGCTGGGGTAGTACCCTTTTGTTCCATTAGTATATTTTACCTACAAAGATTCGTGTAGTGTTTCTTTAAAGCTTACCACTGCAATGTAATTAACACATTTCCAGGTGAAAGACATATTAAAGCTATTAAATGTAAACACACATGAAAAGGATCTAGTTTAGTACACTTTTTTCTGGAAGTGTACAGATGGATGTACAAATCTATATTAATATTCACTCAAATTGAATCAAATTGAATGGAATGCTTTTTCTGTGCATGTTTTACCCTTCCTATGCACAAATACACTGAGATCACATAACACATTAGTTTATGTCTTTCATATGATCTCTGTGTAACTATATGTTTTGAATTTGCAGACTAGGGCTTTGTAGCAGAGCACCCCAGTGACATGTGGCCCCAAAAGTAGAGAGTTAAAATACATAAATAAATCAATATTTCCAGCCTTTCATCCATCCAAACTAGTCAGCCTTCATTTCCCTTTGAGCTATCTCATCATCACCCTGAGCTCTCTCTGTATGTCTTGTCTATTCTTTGATGGCCTATATATCCCTGCCACCCCCGTATTCATCCAAGAGAGTGTGAAGATTTTCTGGGAAGAAAATGCTGCACTCTGCATACATACTCCTCAGGTAAGAATTGTGCAACAATCACTAGATGCCTAATATATAAAGGATGTAGCTCTCTCTCTCTCTCTCTCTCTCTCTCTCTCTCTCTCTCTCTCTCTCTCTCTCTCTCTCTCTCTCTCTCTCTCTGTGTGTGTGTGTGTGTGTGTGTGTGTGTGTGTGTGTGTGTGTGTGTGTGTGTGTGTGTGTGTGTGTGTGTGTGTGTGAGGCTCAAACTGCTCTTGCTAATAGGAACAGATCAGTCAACTGGCACTCAAAAGCATTAAGTAGGTCATCTATTTTTATTACTGTACATTGTTTTATTCAACTATGAAGATTCCACCCAACAACAAGACGTTTTACACCGTGTCCCAAAATGTCATGGAAGGCAAATATCAAAAATTAAACCAATGTCTATATTATCAAAAATGTCCTACTAGAGAAACTACTGTGTTATGCGTAGATGTGTAAAGGGTAAATGAGAGTAAGCAGTGTTAATGTGACAGTAGTGACCGTTCCTCTGAAGAATTGTTGATTCTGATTGGTTAGAAGGTGTTGATTCATTTTCTTCTAAAACTACATATTTATTTTAATGCGTTATAGTAACAACCTACACAGGAATTTTTTCGCTCCTCATCAATTGTATAAAAAAGGTGTAACTATTGATATGGTGGTGATTATTTAGCATTTATTAGAAGTGGTAACTAGTGGCAGTGTTATACAACAATCAGAGGTTAAAGCTGTAGCTTTAAGTTTCCATTGTCCTGTACTTTTTGGGTTTTTCTGTAACATGACAAGCTGTGTTTTAACCTTATTAACTTTAAGAGAGTGACCAAAGAGGGGAATAACTCTTTATTCCTGTCATAACATGACAATAGAAACTACATTGTTTACTGGATGCTGAAAATAGCTGTGAGGAACAAAGATGAGCAAAATTATTTACCCATAACAACATGCTTTACCCAATAAATTGACGTTTTAAAATGATTTTGCTGTTGTAATATGAACATAAAGAAGGAACAAAATATCAGAGAGTTTTGTATCCTGTTCAAGTCAAGTCAAGAAGCTTTTATTGTCATTGGGTGGATAAGATATGTCACTCTTTCCTGTGATAGGTCTGACATATTGTTTTAGTTTCCACTGTCACAAATGGAAACATTAATAGGCCAATTACAACACAAAGGGTTTAGCACAATGTGAAAGCATTTCTAGGTCATAATGTTACATCATCACATTGTATTTTACTGTCATTTTCATTTCTCTTAGTTGCATCAGCAGTATGACAACCTTCAGTGTTTTGCAAGAATGTTCTCCACATATTTGAAGCCACTGTGATTTGGCTTTAAGCGTTGTAAACTTGCTGGGGCATGTGAAATCGTTGCAAACTTTCATGTGCTAATTAGAAGAGCACTGATAACTGTTCATCAAATTAGCGGAAGCATCACCTTCAGGTTTCAAATATCAAGTAATTCTGGTGTGTAACGGTCTTCAGAAGGCCTGGACTATAATCCCAGAGAATGTGTATTCTGTGGGAAAAAACTCAGACATTTGAGCAGCAGGTAATTGCACTTAAAGTCTAACTAGAAACACAACTCTTCAAAGTCAAAATAACAAACCCTATCTCACTCAATATTTTTTCACACAACATGTGAGGTGTACATGCTGGTATTTTGTTGCAGGGGTAATTGTAAAAGACAAAAGTCAATTTAGCAGATAAAGACACTGTATAGGGACACTATACCTTATCCAAAAGTAGACAATTTTTATTTGAAAAATTAGCTCAATACTCAAACTTGCATTTTGCATTACATCCTTATATGTATAATGTTAGGTCAATATATTGCTATGTTGTTTTTTTTTATTATTATTAATTTAACAGTTTCCTGCATTATAGTTAGATTTTAGAAAGATTTTGCTCAATACTGTACAATTCATCTGACTACATTTTGTCAAAATCACAAATTTGTGTGAAGGGAAATACAATGACATTTTTTGCTGTTAATATCAATGTGTATACACACACACACACACACACACACAAACACACACACACTTACACTTTAATGTCTGACTACTGTTCAGTGAAACTTAAACGGTGTTGTGCACAAAGCATCTGACCCCACCCTTGTTTTATTTCACTTCCAATTTTTATTACTGTAAAACCAGTTACACAAATAATACCACATGATTTCCAGAAGAAAAAACAAGAAAAGAAAAAAAGAAAGACAGTGAAGCCTTAAGGCTTCTGTCAACAACTGACATTTACATTTTTAATAATTGTTCTGTAAAACATTCATTCATGTGAAATACTTGCTGGGTTTATGTAAACTTGGCAACTTACAACAGAAATCATTATTTTAAAGTCAAACTTAAAAGTACCACAGACAAAGAAGTCGAATATGCATGTATTGTAAATCTCTTAAGCTATGTGCCTCGCTGGTAACAAACACAAAGATAAGGGCTTGTACATTGTTATTTTTCATTCTTTTTAAACAGCATATAGCTATTTCTTCAGTGCAGTGAGATTATGCTGATCATTGTAGAACTGGTATTTTAAAAAAAATCCTAGTTTTAAAAAATAAAAACAATAACTTATTTATGTACATTTCTACTGCACGGTCACCCAGTGCAAATAAAATAAATGAAATGGGCCATTGTATACATATTGTGATTTCTATGGCAACATTTTGATGCACTATTTTAAAAATAAAAATAAATCGCTGGCTGTGATTAAAAGCATGTTGAATTTTAAGCAAAGCACAATGAAACACAGCCCTGACCACCCACATCACATCCCCCACTCTATGCATCCTCATGCATTTCTTCAAGATTTTGCAGGACTGCGTGGCAACCGTTTCCTTGTAAGAAACATATTTCTGTCTCTCTCTAGTCAAGGCTGGAAGCAGGATAACCCCAGGCGTCAAATTGTGACCCTATAAGTGTTTAGGAAGGCAAGTCATATCTGTAAACCCCAATGCCGGACTTGTAGTAGACTAATAGGTTTGCCATTCAACCCTAGTCGTCCGATCCCATAATGCAACGATCAAGGGAGCATTTCAGTGTCCCCTCTCCCTCTCAATGGGCTTCAGAAGAATACTACACAAAAAAGAGACGCGCCCATTTTACATCAACAGCTGCTGCCCTGCGTGCGCGTTTGTGCAGCGACGGAGCAGGACACGTCGTGATTTCTTGGTGTTTTCAGAAGAGTTCATTTGAAGCTTGTTCAGAGCAGTTTGCAGCACTGACCACAGCCCGGAGAGGGTCTCGTCCTCTTCTGCAGCGCGGCGCGGGTGGCGGTCTCAAACACCTCCCGAACGCCTTCTTTAGTCTTAGCTGAACACTCCAGATAGTCGTAAGCACCGATGCGTACAGCCATGGCGCGCCCGTCCTCGCCCTTCACCGGCTCCTGCTTCATGCGCGCTAGCTCATTGCGCACGTTTTCATCGTTGCGCAAGTCCTTCTTGTTGGCCACCAGGATGATTGGAACGTTAGGGCAGAAGTGTTTGACTTCGGGAACCCACTTCTCAGGGATGTTCTCTAGCGAGTCAGGGCTGTCCACAGAGAAGCACATTAGTATGACGTCCGTGTCCGGATAGGAAAGCGGTCGGAGCCGGTCGTAATCCTCCTGACCGGCCGTGTCCCACAGCGCCAGCTCCACTTGCTTGCTGTCCACCTCGATGTCCGCCACGTAGTTCTCAAACACTGTAGGGACGTACACCTCTGGGAACTCGTCCTTGCTGAACACGATCAGGAGACAGGTCTTACCGCAAGCACCGTCCCCAACCACCACCAGCTTCTTTCGGATAGCGGCCATTGTACTGGTTCTATTAGACACTACAAATAACTAAACAACCTTATTAGATACAAGTGATCTCTCTGCTTTTATAGCGCTGCCATATAATCTACAGTGACTTCCTCTCACAAGGTTTGACCACAACGTTTCCATGAACAGCTGCTGGGCACAACTTCTTTATAAAGCAACCTCGCTGCTTTCTTAATATAGCACTCCAATGGAGAGCAGCACGATGACTTCATGCTTTTAAACTCGCAATATCATTGGTTGAATCAGCAGAGAGGGCGTGGTTTATTCTTTTACCACGAGGACTAGAACTGCCGGCCTCTTGTGTGCGCATGCGCACATGCCACTTCAAATTAGTGGGCACGTTTATTTATAAAAGTATAAACGTTTCACAAGACGATTAATCTAAATGGTAAAAACATCATAAAAAATGACATCCTGAGACAAAGTTAAGACAGAAACCATATTATTTATTTATTTGTAAGAATGCCATGGCTTTATACATATTTTACAACCTCTATTTGACTAATATTAATTATTAATATTATTAATGAATCTATTATGTATTTATTGTTGTAATTTAAGGTAGATTTCAGTGTAACAAAATTAATTGTTTTGTTTATTTTTGGACAAAGTGTTTGAAACTATGTGAAAAATAATATACAGAACACCTACAAATTTTATGTTATCTCACTCTAAACTATTTATTTATTGATTGTGGGCCTATTGATAATTTATGGTCATTTGAAACTCTGACACGTGTCTTTAATAAAAGAGATGCATATACATGTGCTGATTTATCAACTTTAAACACTACAGGTTTGTTCGAGTTGAACTGAATTAAACATTTTATAAAAGATAAAGATAAGATATGGTATATAATTAGTTACCGTGTGTTTTGAAAAAAATTGGCGGTATAGACTTTCTCCTAAAATGTGATTTTGATGTAAATAAACTCCTTTTTCAGTTTTCATAGGCAGGCTCTAATTCTGGCTTCTTATCTACAAACATAATTTTTTAACCCCTAAGGTACTTCATCTGGAATAATCAATATGTGAAATACAAAAATAAATCAATATTTTACAATAACTGGGTTAAAAATAATAGATTGTTTATTTCAAAACTGCTAAATGACAAAGGTTATTTACTTACATATTCTGAGTTTCTTATAATATAATTTAATATCCCAGTTCTTCAAGAAAATATAGCATTGTATTTGATGCAGTTTCTGCAGGTTTTCTGGAGATTATTGCAAAGTAATATGAACTCTAGTGATAAGAATCTAATGTTTAAAAGAAGTCCTTTTGAATGGTATTAATATTAAAGACAGTAAATGTAATAATAAACTTTTTTGGGAGTTACTTCACCGTCCTGCAGAATTGGGAAGCAAACAATACTGGGACGGACTCATTGATAATATTAATTGCAAATTGGTTTGGACTTACAATAATAAGTATTGCATTAATAATAAAATTAGGGAAGTACATTTTAAAACAAAACACAATTTAGCCAACAAACCAATTTCTACAAAAATTTTAAAATAATATATTAGATTCTTGTACATTCTGTAATATAAATACAGAATCTGCTGTGCACCTTTTTATTGTATGTACACCATGTTTTTTGGATTGATGTCAAAAATTGTTTTTGAGTCATTACGTGGGACAAAAATTAATAAACAGGAAAAATATGTTCTATTTTTTTATGGGGAAAATAAAATGGTAAAATGTCCTATTTTTATTTTAAATCTTTGTATTTTATTTGGAAAGTTTAAATGGTCTGGAAGGAAACCAAACATTATCTGCATTTAAAACTTTAAAATGACTTACAGGCCGAAAAGCTATGAAAACTATGGATTTTTACATTGCTATTAATTCCAAATTAATTGTATTGTTTGATACCCCTTATTTGTATTTCCATTTTTCTTTCCTTTTATGTTATACTGCTGTTTTAAGATTTTAATACTATGTTATTGTATTATGTTATTTGTTATAATTTGAAAAATAAAAATAAAAAATACTAAAGGTCTACAGTAATAAAATAGTTTTTATAAGATTTAACCCCGGGGGCAAAATGGCTGCTCTGTTTCAACGTCTACATGCATTCCTTTAAAGTATGGAAATCTCGCGAGAGGTATGACAGACTTCCATGTTGGCTATGACGCGCTATGACGCGCCATGTGCGGTGGATAAATGCGAGGACTGCACCCTGTGGCGGTGGCGGCTATTTACTGCGAATTTAGGACGTGTGTGGAAGTTTCATTGAGTTTTGTTGTTACAACAAACGCTGGCTATGACATAACAAATGTAATTTATCATTATATTAGTGTCATCACAAACAAAATGTAATCTTACATTACTTCAAAAGTTGAAGAATTTACTTGCAAAGAAATACATTTTATGTTTCTCTAAATTTAAAGGGCTTGTTTTTTCTTTCTTGTTTTGGTTTGAGGTCATTTTGCACTCCTTGATTGTTATTTTTACATGTGATCATGTGGATATTAATTGGAAGCACTGCCTTTTTATTTATAATTATAACACAAGTGTTTTAGAAATCTGGAATATTATTCCTACTTTCAGGATGCAAAAGGAATGTGCTAGCTCAGTAGTTAAATTGTTAGACTACTGGTCAGAAGGTTGTGAGTTTGAATCCCAGGTCCACCAAGCTGCCACTGCTGGGCCCCTGAGCAAGGCCCTTAACCCTCAGTTGTTTACATTGAAATAAAAAAAATGTAAGTCACTCTGGATAAGGGTGTCTGCTAAATGCCAGAAATGTAAACGTAAAAGCAAATATTCAGAATACAGTGTTTTTCATATAATTGAATAATAACAGCAAAAACTCCAGCTACAAAAATGTATTGTAAATTATATTTTTACAAACAAGTTTGGCAATTTCTAGTGGTGCCATCATACAACACAGCATATTATTGATATTTTAACAAACTCACAAAAACGAAAAATGCCCAAATGCAAAGACGGACTAAATGTTAACAATATTAAGAAAGCATTAGTACTAAAGCTGTTACAAATTATTATAAAGCCCCAGAGCTTATCAGAACAAGAGGCTAAAAAGTCTGCCTGTCAGTCTGATGTGGGGTTTTATACATTTTTGTTAGCTGGCGCTACCTCCAGGAAGAGCTGCAGGAACACTGTGAGTTTGTCCAGCAGGTGTGGACACAGCCTGAAGTGAATGAATGGAAAATAAATTAAAGCTCCACTTAGAATGAAGAGGGTGACATATAGGTACTCGAGCTGAGGATCGTCAATAATAGGAGCTAGAACCAGAAACAAAGCCACCAGAATTACCAGGATGGGGATAAAAATAGGAACCTGAGAAAAACAAACACAAACAGTTTATTTCATTCATTTTTCTGCTTTTGATTTTAATGATTCATGCATATTATACAGAGTAAAAAAACTTTTACTCAAACAGTCAGAGAAATTTTGTGTCTTTGTTAAAATAAGATTCTTATAAGATTCTTTTTAATTAATAGTCATTTATTATTGAAAATAATAGTATTCATTTATTATTGAAAAAAGTCCAATTTTTTATTTGCTCTCAGTCCTGCAGAACCTCTGTTGTTGCTTTTAGCCATGTCCTGTTTCACTGGGATATAAATATGAGGTTGCGTACATGTAAAAATCCCATTGTCATGTATTGACATGAGAAACACCAAAGAAAATTCAACATAAAAGCAACAGACAGCAGTTGACCTGTAATCAAGTAAAGGACATATACTGTAAATGCATGTAGTTAAACAAAACATTAAACATGGTTTGGACCATGGTTTGTTTGAAAATAACCGATACCTTCTGGATAGGTTTTGTAACTAAAGATCTGCACCTGTTTCTGTATAGTTCTAGGAGTGTGCTGCTGCCACATAACCGGCTAATTGAATAACTGCACAAATAAAATGTTCCTAATAATGTGGCCATGAGAGTCTATCATCTTTAGCGCATCCATTTTTTATAAGAATGAAAGTGTTCTTCATCTCTCTCACCTTGTATGTACTTGGAAGTTCAGACCTTTTGATTTTCAGATAGAGTAGTCCAGATATCGTAACTCCATAAAAGAACCAGGATGTAAAGCTGAATGTCAGAGTATAATTAAAGGAACAGGTGATAAACAAAACTAACCATCACATGCATAACCTGAAATAAAACTGGACAGACTCATTCAAGTTTATTCCTATACTTTACCAAACAACAATAATCTTGTATTGATATGTTTTATAGTAAAGCCCATTGCCCACTAACTATATATAGTATATAACTATGTATGTGTATGTATATACATAAGTAGATATAATAACTTGTGATGCCAGTGAAGCTCTAAATGTTATGTAATACCTAAAGAAGTTGATTATTCCCTGGAAGTCTCCAGGAATGAGCACAATGAAGGCAATGATGCTGGTAAACGTAAGAGCTGGAGAGGGTGTGAGGCGACGCACATGGGCCATAGACAGGATGTTAGGCTGAAAGAGCAACAAATCACAAAGAAAGAAATCTCAGAACATATAACATCTTAGGTCAGACTTTTAAGCCATGTACTGTATGATACACAAGCTCAAACCAGATGAATAATAGGAAGGTACATACAGTAGAGTCCACATTAAAATATTAATAATAATGCATTCCAGGTGTATTTTTATAAATGTGTAATAAAGTTTTAATTTCTTCATATTTACCATGTGACCCTCTCGTGCAGCTACAAAGCAAATTCGTCCTCCACTGAAGAACGAGCCATTCAGTGTGCCAAAAGAAGATAATGCTGCTGCAATAGACATCACCCATCCCCAGCTGCCCAGCACCTTATTGCTGTTCTCAGAGAAAAGATGCTGAGGTCTTATTAATTTCTTTATTTATTTTTATAAAACCTACATTTAAATTTAGTGCAGTTCCATAGGTGTTCCATCATCTTCTATGAATTCAAACTGTGGTGTCCTACCCCCATGTAACTGCTACAGCACTCGATGTCATCATCTCTCTAGGAGTCATGACAGCCAAATAACTGATATTGACCAGCAGGTAGAGGATCGTTACCATTGGGATGGCAATCATTAACGCTCGTGGGAGATTTACCTTACACAAATGGATATAGTATAAAATTCAATACAATTAATTGATGTTAATTACAAATTCCATAATCATTCATGGACCTCTAGATGTCCTGATAACTAGGATTTCTATTTCCTCTGGAGGATATCTTTGCTCTACACCTTTTCAACACCAATTGCCTTTACTCATCAACACCTATTAACTGAATTGATCTATCTAGTAGGGTTTGTATAAACTAGACAGCCATTTACTGTAGTCTGGAGAATCCTGTTAGTCAGGCAGTGGAAAAAACAGCAAGGCAGGTGATAAAGAAAAAAGCTAACTGTACTTTGTCTAAAAATATTTCAGACTAGATTGTAGTCAGTTTTATAGTAACCGCTTCACTACATAGGGAAATGTATTTTTTAAACTTTTCTTTTGCTTTAATAGAAACAGATTCCTTTTTGTTAACACTTTGATGGCAAAATATCCCACTTGGCTAGACTGGTGTCAAATCAGTGGTGCATGCTGACTCAACTACAATGATCCAGCCTCATTTTCAGATGCTACTAAGGACAGAGTTCAATATCTGAATATCTGAATATTGAATAGGGCAGTTAAGGCTTACGTGGTTAAGGCTTTGGACTATTGATTGGAAGATTGTGAATTAAACTCTCAACAACCTCAAGCTGCCACTGCTGGGCCCCTGAGCATGGCCACTTAACTGCTCAGTGGTATAAGTGAGATAAATGTAAGTCACTCTGAATAATGGTGTTTGCCAAATGCCATAAATTTAAATATCCTATCGCTTGCTATAGACATCGAATGGTATCTCAAAGAATAGTTACTTGCCGCTGATAACACTGTGATCTAAATCTACATGATCTGCTGTATAATTAATAAAAGTGCTGTACATATAAAATTGAATTGGACTGTAAGGCATCTTAACACTTGTGGATTGTTATTTTATTCATTGTTCAGCAACCTTTATTTACGTTCAGCAACAACTGAGTATGCTATATCAAATAGACATATACTATGGCAACAAAGTGTTTATTGGCACAAAATCTCACAAGTTACCTCTGCCATTTTATTTTGCTGATATTTATAAATCTCATGAAAATCATTCAGACAGATACAGATTTGTGTTTCCTCTAGATCATATCTTGAGTCTTTGTTGTAGAAGGATGCATATTTACCAACTGAATATACCATTTACACTATTTGAGTTATTAAAATACATACAGTGTTAAATTACCTTTGTCAAATTACCATATCAATACAAAATCTCAAGCAACTTACCTCTGGCTTTTTCACCTCTTCAAGAACAAAGTTTAAATTGTACCATCCAGCAAAAGACCAGAGTCCCTGATACAAAGCCATTCCAATGGTACTGATCCCCAAAGTTGTACCCTCAAAGGCAATGTCTGGATTTCCAAGGGTTTCTAAGCCATTTTGGGCCATGGTCATGATTCCACCTATAACAATCACCATCAACCCCGCCACTTTAGCCACTAGGAAGATAACCTGAATGGTCATGGCAAAGCGAACATTCAGCATGTTGATGGTCGCCACCACTAAAATGCACGCTGCTGCTAAACATTTCACCACTAATGTAGGTGGCATGCAGCCTGGATAAAATGGAGCGACAGCATACTGAGCTAAACTCAAGGCTACAGCTGTAATACCTGCTGGTTTCACCACAATTGTGAACGTATATGCCACAAAAAATGCAGGTAAGGGTCCGTATATTCTCAGGACGTATATGAATTCACCTCCAGATTCTCTGAACATGGTACCGAGCTCTGCATAAGTGAGCGCAGCACATAGAGTCACCAGGCCACACACAGCCCAGATGATCAAGCTCGCTCCAGGGCTTCCAACATTAGACATCACAAACTGAGGGGACATGAAGATCCCCGATCCTATCATAGTGCCTGCGACCAGAGAGATCGCACTAATTAACCCTACCTCCCGCTTCAGCTTCAGGCCTTCATGTTTGTTGCTTGTCATGGTGCTGTACTGCATTTGAAAATGAGCTTAATACATCTTGCAGTAAAAGATCTGAGGCGTGGGCAATAAAAAACTACAAAGTACAAAGTATAACTAATTAAATATTAACATTTATGACACTTATGCAGAAGTCTCAGAACAGCCAAGAAAATTATCAATTGGTGTGGAAAGCTTGTCACAAATGTAACAAAAAACTTTCAAGGACTGAATTCTGATGTCTGCTCACTGCACCACATCAACATTTCTGTTTATTTTTTGTGACGCAAAAATGTCTCTCCACTGTGATCTTTTTATTATCACAGTGAAACAAACAAACAAACAAAAATAATATAGTGTAGTTGATTTTGATGCCCATTTTAGAAGCAGTTGTGTGCCTGTACACTATTTATATCAGCCTTAATACAAATCGTGTCTTATTATTTATTTGTAACAAATGTCACACAAACAAAGAATTTGGTTTTTGTGCCCAATGTTTATGTGAATCACACAGTTAACACACGAATAGGAAAACTACATTACAACCAGAGTTAATAACAGATTTGTAAAATATTTTGGAATCATAAAGATGAGAAAATAGCTGATTTAAAGCAGAAACAAGGCAATTTAGCATTTTATTATGTTATATAATTTTTTGCTTTTAGCAATATTGTCTATTGGAAGTTTACTCTTACTTTCCTTCTTATTCCAGAGTGCAATTCTGTACTAACACAAGGATATGAAATCTTTGGAGCACTATATATATATATAATTTTTTTTGTGCTATTTTTTGGTATTTTTTTCTTTTGTTAATTAAACTGAAAAGAATGTAATAAAACATTAAAAATAATTACATTTGTGAACGATGAAAGCATGTTTAGATACGCATACATTTATTTACCTTATTTGACTTAATTACAATGATGTGTTGCAAAAATGTTTATTTGGAGTCTACATGCTCAACACCCATAATATTCTGGTAATAAAATCATGAAATACTCTTTTAAGGACCCAGATAAAAAAACTCTGCCTCCAAGAATGATGTCGTGTTTTACACATTTTTCTCAGCTGGTGCAACCTCCAGGAAGAGCTGCAGGAACACTGTGAGTTTGTCCAGTAGGTGTGGACACAGTTTGAAGTGAATGAATGGAATATACATTAAAACTCCACTTAGGATGAAGAGGGTGACATATAGGTACTCAGGCTGCGGATTGTCAATGATCGGAGCTAGAACCAGGAACACAGCCACCAGCAGCACCAGAATAGGAATAATAATGGGTACCTGAGATGATCATATTAAACACAGAATGAGAAAAAGATCGTATCACACATACACATGTAATAATTACCTGCTGTATACAAGCCAACATTGTAGACAACCCTAACTAAAGCTTTACAGAAATGCAAATAAAGTACACATTGCTCTCAGTCCCCAGGAACGTTAACTGTGTCGTTTTTAACTGTTATATAGTATGTATATATAAAATTGGTTTATTTACAAAATTTACATAATGGATTTGGAAATAATTAAGCTGTTAAAATGCATTAAAACAATTATGGCAATAACAGATCATTTTGGGTGTGAAATTTTCCAAGAATGGACTCACGACCACAGTAAGGATGATGATGAAAGAGAGGTAAAAGTGTCTAAAGCTCACAGTTTGGTTATTTTTTGTGGTTGCCAAGTTACAAGATTAGTAATTGTCACTTTAATAGGAACAAGCTGTGAAATGAAAGGTTACTAGGTGTCCTGTGATAAATCTGGGAGTAAATTCCCCTTCAAAAATAAACAAACAAGGGGGAAAAGAAGAAGAAGAAGAAGAAGAAGAAGAAGAAGAAGAAGAAGAAGAAGAAGAACAAGAAGAACAAGAAGAACAAGAAGAAGAAGCACAGAACTAACTAGAAATGCCAAAATGCCAAACAAGGGAACAAGGAAAGGCATGTAAACCTGACTTAGTTGCACATATTAATGATAAGACTTTTCTGATGATATGAAAACACAGGAGGGAATAAAAACTATTGGGCATAGTATACCTGGACACATTTGGCAAAACACCAATGATTGGGCAGTTACAAAACTCAAATCAATACAAAGGCACATAACAATGTGAACAAAATTCATGCAGAGGTGAGGAAATTGTGAAACATAAAGTACAGGAAGAGACTCTCCAGGGCAGGCACACAGAGTATTAATTGTACAGTTAGTAATACTTTTGAAACCAGAAAATTACACTGAGTTATCATTATTGTTGTTTGCACCTGATCATATAGGAATAAAATATATATTAGGTCACATTTTATGGGAGCTTTGGGCATGTGAATCTCTCTCACCTTGTATGCATTAGGAAGATAAGAATTTTTAATTTTTAGGTAGAGTAATCCCGATATTGTGATTCCATAGAAGATCCAGGATGTGAAGCTGAAGGTGAAATATAAAGGAATGAAAAGAAAAAAGAATAGGTTATATAGGCTGCAGTAAAACTGGTTACCTCATGACACATGCATAACCTAAATTCTATATATATATTTATTCAGTATTTTTTGCTATTTCAAAGACAAGAAGTTCAGATAAATGATTTGATATTTCTGTATTTGTTCATTCTGTCATGTGTTGATCATTAGTCATGATTTATGCAACAGCATTACTACTAAATGTATTTGTCATATATTTATTGCACATTAATTTCAATATGCAAAATCAATATTAAGCATTGCTTTGAATATATTATAAGCCATATATTATGGATGTGCATTTTATACCCTTTAAGTGGACAAAAGAAATGTATAAACATACTATTAGCCATACCTGAAGAAGTTGATTATGCGTCGGAAATCGCCAAGAATGAGCACAATGAAGACAATGATGGTAGTAAAGCCAAGAGCTGGAGTGGGAGTGAGGCGTTGCACATGGGCCATGGACAGAATGTTTGGCTGGAAAAGCAACAAAACATAAAGTGCCACCAAAAAAAAAAAAATTAAAAATTTTTGGATTTAACACATCAGGAAGGAGATCTAAGGTGTTAAAACAAATGAGAACAAATGAGAGAGTCAAAGTTTTAAAACGTATAACTGTAAATATTAACCGTTTCATTTGTACTTACCATGTGACCCTCTCGTGCAGCTACAAGGCAAATCCGTGCCAAACCGAAGAATGATCCATTCAGCGTGCCAAAGGAAGATAATGCTGCTGCAATAGACATCACCCAGCCCCAGCTGCCCAGCACCTTATTGCTGTTCTCAGAGAAAATATTGCATTTTCTTTGTAATACATGAACTTAGTGTAGTTCCAGAGGTGTTACATGTCATGTAATTGCAAACTGTGATGACCTACCCCCATGTAACGGCTACGGCACTGGACGTCATTATCTCTCTAGGCATCATGATGGCCAGAAAACTGATATTGACCAGCAGGTAGAGGATTGTTACCAGTGGGATGGCAATCATTAATGCCCGCAGGAGATTTATCTTGGATCGTATAAAACTCAGAACAATTTATTTTTGCTTATATTTATAAATCTCATGAAAATCATTCAGACAGATACAGGTTTGTGTTTCCTCTAGATCATATCTTGACTCTTTGTTGTAGAAGGATGCATATTTACCAACTGAAAATACCATTTACACCAACTGAGTTATTAAAATACATACAGTGTTAACTATGTCAAATTATCATATCAACACAAAATCTCAAGCAACTTACCTCTGGCTTTTTCACCTCTTCAAGAACATAATTTAAATTAGACCATCCAGAAAAAGACCAGAGTCCCTGATACAAAGCCATTCCAATGGTACTGATCCCCAAAGTTGTTCCCTCAAAGGCAATGTCTGGATTTCCAAGGGTTTCTAAGCCATTTTGGGCCATGGTCATGATTCCACCTATAACAATCACCATCAACCCCGCCACTTTAGCCACTAGGAAGATAACCTGAATGGTCATGGCAAAGCGAACATTCAGCATGTTGATGGTCGCCACCACTAAAATGCACGCTGCTGCTAAACATTTCACCACTAATGTAGGTGGCATGCAGCCTGGATAAAATGGAGCGACAGCATACTGAGCTAAACTCAGTGATACAGCAACAATACTTGATGGCTTCACCACCACTATTTTTGTGAATGCCAGAAAGAATGCAGGTAAGGGTCCGTAGATTCTCAGGATGTAGATGAATTCACCTCCAGATTCTCTGAACATGGTACCGAGCTCTGCATAAGTGAGCGCAGCACATAGAGTCACCAGGCCACACACAGCCCAGATGATCAAGCTCGCTCCAGGGCTTCCAACATTGAACATCACAAACTGAGGGGACATGAAGATCCCAGATCCTATCATAGTGCCTGCGACCAGAGAGATCGCACTAATTAACCCTACCTCCCGCTTCAGCTTCAATCCTTCATGCTCGTTGCTTGTCATGGTGCTGTGCTGTGTGTGAAAATGAGCTTAATACATCTTGCAGTAAAAGAAAATACCTAAAGCATGGGTAATAAGATACTAAGTTGTTGATTAAATATTAACATTTAAAACAGTTTTTTGTACATTTTAGTGTAGAAGTCTGAGACCAGCCAAGAAAATGATGGTAATGTATCTGTATAGTTAGTAGAAGAGGGGTGGGGCTAGGTTAAGGGAGATGAGCTCTCTCTCATATGGTTAAGGTGAATTGGAGCTAGTTACACTACTATAATTTGTCAGAAATTTAAACCATAACCATTAAAGGGCATTTAAATAAATAAAATAATGTAATTCTGCAATAATTGTATTCTGTCAAATATTCTGAAAACACGTTTAACCCAGTAAAGTAAAGATTTGTTTATTTAGCTCATTTAAAGGTCTGTATCATTTCTTGGCAGAAAAAAAAGCAAATAAGGTATTTGATATTATTTTATTTCTTAAAGCTAACAAATATTACTGAAAACTTAAGATTTTGCCAACTTTATGTATTTCAAAAGTCCTAGATGTACCCTTTTGTCAACATTTATGAAACATAAGAGACATACAATGTTGAATTTGGTGAAACATTGTTTTGGGATCTTTAATGATCTGGAGAACTTATCTAACTTCTAATTAATTCAATTTCCATGATCGTATGTAATAACACAAACTGACACTTTACACATGTTTATACATGACTCTTTACACAGCTCAAACACTAAAATAAAGAATTTAATACAATTTTAAGTTAAGATGACATTAATACAGTATTTACAATGAGAATCCACTGTGATATTTGCTGTATTATTTAATAACAATCATTGTGCCACAATACCTTTGGAAACTGCTAACACACAATTACAAAACCCCCCCCCCAAAAAAAAACAATTTAGGCTGTGACTGACTGACAAATTTGGTAAAACATTTCTTTGGGAACATTTGGAGACAAATATTAACCTTCCTCCAAGACTGATGTGGTGTGTTATACATTTTTCTCAGCTGGTGCAACCTCCAGGATGAGCTGCAGGAACACTGTGAGTTTGTCCAGCAAGTGTGGACACAGTTTGAAGTGAATCAATGGAATATAAATCAAAGCACCACTTAGGATGAAGAGGGTGACATACAGGTACTCGAGCTGAGGATTGTCAACGATCGGAGCTAGAACCAGGAACACAGATGCCAGCAGCACCAGGATAGGAATAATAATGGGTACCTGAGATGATCATATTAAACACAGAATTACAAAGAGCTAAAGAAAGTAATACTTTTTTTTGATAAATCTAAACTTGTGTCATGGTGCAGAGTGTGCATATATTCTTTCACAATTTAAGCACAGAAACTCTTCATTTTCACATTCATAATAGTTTAATAATCTCACCGTGTATGCACGAGGAAGATCAGGAAATTTTATTTTTAGATAGAGTAACCCTGCTATCGTAACTCCATAGAAGAACCAGGCTGTAAAGCTGAAGATCAAATGGGTTGGAATTAGCATTAAAACTAGTCTTCACACACAAAACCTGAACGAACTAAATGTAGTCATAGTGCAGGTGCTTCCAACTGAATTGATCCCATTTGTAATAACATTAATCTCAGAGATAATTCTTATTATGTTAATCACATTATTTACTTTACACAACCACAATAATGTTATATGTGTACAGTTTAACCTGTAATGTTATTGGAAGAAATGTTGTAAAAAAAATAATAAATTCACATAATTTGAAACACACCCTATTTGCACTCTCTGTGTGAATAATAATGATGTACTGACCCTGTTGCAGGTTAAATGTTACAGACCTGAAAAAGTTGACTATACCCTGAAAATCTCCAGGAATGAGTACAATGAGGGAGATGATGGTGGTGAAGATGAGAGCTGGAGAGGGAGTGAGACGCCGCACATGAGCCATAGCTAGGATGTTAGGCTAAAACAGCAACAAAAAAAATATCTTATTTTTTTCTTTTTTTTCTTTTTCTTTTTTACAATATAAACAGTTATTTGGAAATCTATTATTGTAGTTTAAGAGTGAGTACTACATTATTAACAAATTATCATTAAATGAGTCACCTGAAAGAACATGCTGTTGCAGTTAAGAAGATGAAGGCAAAATAATAGTTGTTCTTGTTTTCCTTACCATATGACCCTCTCGGGCAGCGACAAAACAAACTCGTCCTCCGCTAAAAAAGGATCCATTTAGAGAGCCGAAGGATGACAGTGCTGCAGCAATAGACATCACCCAGCCCCAGCTACCCAGGACCTTATTGCTGTTTCCAAAGACATAACAGTATCAACAGCTGCTCAGTCAGTGACTAACAACATATTTAGTGTGCCATTCCTTCTGTCAGCATGCAGAAAAAAACTTACCCCCATGTAACTGCTACAGCACTGGATACCATCATTTCTCTTGGAGTCATGGCAGCCAGATAACTGACATTAACCAGCAAGTAGAGGATGGTTACCATCGGGATGGCAATCAGTAATGCCCGGGGGAGATTTACCTTAAACAAATGGATAGAATTTAGAGATAAGTGCATCTTTTACTGACATTTGCAAGTTTCATAATAATGACTAACTTGTAGATCCACTTCAAAAAGAACTTTATTTCATTAGAAAGTGAAACAATAACATTGCATGCATATTTGTATTGCTCAAGTATACTGTACTATACACATCCTCAATACAAAATATCTTACATCTCAACTCTGGATTTTTCAACTCCTCAGTCACAATATTTAGACCATTTCACCACTAATGTAGGTGGCATTCAGCCGGAGTAAAAAGGAGCGACAGCATACTGAGCTAAACTTAGTGCCATGGCTGCAATACCTGCTGGCTTCAACAAGATTATAAAAGTGAATGCCACAAAAAATGCAGGTAAGGGTCAGAAGATTCTCAGGATGTAGATGAATTCACCTACAGATTCTCTAAACATGGTACCGAGCTCTGCATAAGTGAGCGCAGCACAGATTCACCAGGCCACACACAGCCCAGATGATCAAGCTCGCTCCAGGGCTTCCAACATTAGACATCACAAACTGATGGGACATGAAGATCCCCGAACCTATCATAGTGCCTGCGACCAGAGAGATCGCACTAATTAACCCTACCTCCCGCTTCAGCTTAAATTTTTTATACTCTCTTCTCTTCATAATATAAGTGAAAATGAGCTTATCGAAGTTTGAATGAAAGGAGAAAAAATGAAAAGAGGCATCATAAGACACTAAGTAATTCTGTTTAAATATTAACATGCTTGGAAAAATGTTCTATAAACAAAAAGTATTACGGCAATAAAAGCAACCAGATAGTTAGTTCTCTGTGAACATTTAAAGAACATTTGTTTCTCATCATCATTGTATTTAGTTATTCCATATACATTAACTACCATCACATATAATTCAAATAATAATTAAAAAACCTGATTAGCCAAATATAGTTGTAGTGCTGTGTTGGTGTTATTAAATAAAAAAAAAATATCGACTCTGTAGCACTGAGACATTGTATAAAATGTAATTACATGTTTTGTTTTTTGAACCACAGACAATGTGAATAATTCAATTTGATTTCAATTCGGCTTATAAAGCACTTTTAACTTTTACATATGCAGAAATCTGGATGTAGCTTTATGAACAAATATGAGCAACCTACTGTTATGAGAGCCATGAGGGCTCCCTCTGCTGGCCTGCAGAGGATTTGCTGCACTTTATCATCAGGACTCCATTTCCCACAATAAATTGCACCACCAACTCAGCACACCTGTTTCCTGTTTGTAATCACCTGGTCTCATTTATAAAACTGTGCGTAGGATCCCTACTAAAAGTTTACGTACACCCAAAAGCCAAAAATGGCGTACGCCAAAAAAAAAATCCGATTTATAAAACCGAGCGTACGCTCACCTGTAAGCAATGTTCCCTTTATAAATCACAGATCACCCGCAATCTGCGTACGTGAACCAACCTCAAATCCCGCCCTGTACACGCCCATTTTTAACCATAAATAGTCAATGCAAATCACTGCGCGGGCACGAGAGTGGACCTCATTATAATGAGTTTCCTCTGTGCTCTGTGTGTTTAAAAATGGGGTGAGGAGCCAGCGTGTCAGGGGTAGCCACAGGCCATAATTATGGCCTGCAGGTCATAACTTTACTGTAATACACTGTACTGTCACCAAACTCAGATCACACATCACTGATGTCCTATTACATATGCTAAAACACTTATTTTGGGGAAATGTCTTTGTTGATTTTTTTTATG
Organism: Tachysurus fulvidraco; assembly: GCF_022655615.1. Classification (NCBI taxonomy): domain Eukaryota; kingdom Metazoa; phylum Chordata; class Actinopteri; order Siluriformes; family Bagridae; genus Tachysurus; species Tachysurus fulvidraco. The sequence continues at coordinate 17,031,012 of NC_062529.1, forward strand.
ATTTTCATAAAATCATAAAAATTAAATGTGTGATCTGACTTATGTATTTTGTCCAAAGCGGAAGAAAGCTGATATTGAGGAAAATTGGGTTGTAGCTACATTGTAGCTGCCTGTCTACATTACTACGATAAAAATTAGGTGTTATTTGTGTAGTAACACCCTTTAGCTCAAGAGTTGACTCGGGAAAATGTGAATCTTTACTTAAGTCTATTTAAGCTCACTCAGAACTCTCTGATGGCGTGAAGTATTGCTAGTATTGCTAATCAAGTCAAGAAACAACGTTAAAGCTGAGGACTAAAAAGTAAGTTATTCTAGCCACATAATGTTCATGGTGGGCAACCTAGTGTACGGTGTCCGAGATGTGCAAAACACATTAACAAATCCGAAAACACATTAACAAATCTGAAGACACATTAACAAATCTGAAAACAAATTAACAATTCCAAAAACACATTAACAAATCTGAAAACACAACGACAATTCAGACAAACTGGAAACGGTAGGTATTGTTTTTGAATGGAAACTTACGATCATCGGACAAGACAGCTTTCATTCAACTGTATATCTTGAATGACAGGTTTCTTGTCCAATGATCGGTAAGTTTCCATTCACAAACTATACCTACCTTTTCCGGGTTGTCTGAATCGTTGCACGATACACATTAACAAATATGAAAACACAACGACAATTCAGACAACCTGGAAGAGGTTGGTATAGTTTGTGATTGGAACACATACCGATCATTGGACAAGTCACTCAAGCTATTCAAGGAAGTTCAACAGCTTTGTTTTGTTAAGCTTTGTTTCAGATTTGTTAATTTGTTTTCAGATTTGTTCATTTGTTTTCGGATTTGTTCATTTGTTTTGCACTTCTCGGCCACCGTACTAGTGCAAACAGTGCAAGACAAGGACAGTGCAGACAGACAATACAATACATTACAGGACAGATACATAAAACAGCGCTGAGTGTACAGTTGGTATGATCGACTGCAAAGAAAAGTATTCTTGTAAACTTATATACACATTTGATAGCAGTAGATGGTAGCAGCATTAAAGTAAATTGAACTGCTGTTTTGCACAATACATTACAAGACCTCATATAACTGCTGCATATCATATAAAGTGTTCAGTCCAGTATTTCTGCACATGCAATAGTGTATATCTGCACTTCTTTTGTGTATTCTCTTTTTGTCTATTGTCTTGCACTGTTTGCACCACGTTGCACATTGTGTGGCTAGGGCTACTTACTCTGTCCTTAGCTCTGTCTTTGTTTTATGTACCACCATGATCCTGGAGAAACATTGTCTCATTTCACTGTGTACTGCAACAGTTATCTATGGTTGAAATGACAATATTCAATAATAATATTCTTGACTTGACTTATATGTACAAAAATAGCATATAATTTTTTTTTTTTATTAGAGTGTTGTAAATTTATATATGTGTGTGCGTATGTGTGTGTATCTGTGTGTCAGTTCATTTGACTGGAGAATGTACAGTGAGTAGAACAATGTAATCAATAACATAAAATAAACTAACATGGATAATCACATTGTGAATTGGGAACTTTGCACTAAAACCTAGTTCAGGGAGGTACTGTAATGGAGTTTATTTTTAACAAAGCTGGCAAAGCTGTCTTTATGAACAAGGTTTTTTAATCTAGATTTCTTTTTTCTCTAAACGAGATGCTACTAATGTATTCTAGAAGATTCAAGATCAGGCACCGACTCTACTGCTTGGTGTAATTGGGTACAGCCCAGAGGAAAGCTTAATAGTCTGAGGACGTCCTGTGATGCTTCTTGATCACCTCCACCTCCATCTGAAGAACACCCTTCTAGCCAGACAATAATTCTGGTGTTGTCTAATGCAGTGGTCCACAACCCCCAGACTGCGGACCGGTACCCAAGCACCCAACCGGTACAAGAAACATTAAATTATTTCCATTTTATTTACTATGATGTATTTCTCTCGGGTTTGTGCGACTTTCCATGGACGAGAGGTTAACCGGGAGCTGAGAGACGTCACCTAAAGCTGCACCAATACCTCGCATGTGCAAAATATCGTGATATTGGGGCGGTTTTAGGTGACGTCTCTAGCTGAGTGGCTGCAAGCGGCAGTGGCGTTGTAGCTTTGGTGGAGAGAAGGTGTGTATCGCTCTTCTCTCTGTTCACCAGTACTTTCTCATGTTTAACAGCGCTTGGTGTACGTGTATATTGTGTTTACTCAAATTTAACCCACAAATTAGCAAAAATGAGTAGGAAACAGACGTCTTTAGAAAGTTTCCTTTGGAAAGGAACTTAAATCACTTAAATCCCTATTGCCATTTCCGGCATCCTATCTGTGTGAAGCGGGGTTTTCTGCAGTGAAGGCAACCAAAACAAAACAACGGAATATACTGGACATAACCAACACATTTTGGGTGTCATTGTCTCCTATTACCCCCAGATGGAACCGTCTCGTTGCAAAGAAACAAGATCAGGGTTCTCACTGATTTAGCGTTCTAGTGAGTTAAAATGTTAAATCACTTTATATTCATTTTTTGTGTTACTGTATTTTATTTTGAAGTATAAAATATAATTGTTTAAAATATAATTAAATTAAAATTATTACATCAAAAAAATCAAGTTCCCCTTGGTAAAATTATCAAACGTTGACCGGTCCGCGGCGATAAAAAGGTTGGGGACCACTGGTCTAATGTACCTGAAAGAGAGGGAATTACCGCATCTTCCCATGTAATTGTAATGCTGTCCCAATTTAGTTGTATAGTTCGCACCCTACTTGGAAGGTCTTCGTATTCTATCTAATGAAAACAAGATAACAATAAGCTAAACAAAAGTCAAAAGAAAAGTATGCAACTTTTTTCTAGTTTTTTTTATATTGATTTCACTCTGTGTATTGTCTATTCAATCGTATGTCAATCCAGCTGCTCAAATTTGTTTGCTTCTATACAAATTGAAATTTGAGATATTTTGTTTACATATGTTCATGTATGTCTAAAGAAGAGCTGGTGAAAAGTTCAAGCAGGTCTGTATGCTGGATTCTGTGAGACACAGAACAGGCTTTATCATAGACATTATAACAAAAATGATAAGGAAACGCTCAAGGACAATGAAATAATAAATTCTGAGCAATACAAACGAAATATTGTAATTTACTCTGAAATTGTGGAAGACCTTGTACACAGAGAATTGCTGCCTTTTAACCTAAAAATCATAGTTCCACTCCAGAGTTTGTGGTAATTAATCATCTGTTACACTCCTAAACGGTAAAGCATTTACCTTTTACATTTATCGACCTTGATCTATGATCTATCCCACTGTTCCCTGTGGGATAACATGCAACAAAACATTATTTTACTTATCTTCCTAATAAAGGTACTTTATCTTAAGATAAGAATTACCTCTGGACGCTTAAGCTCTTCAGTTACAGAGTTCAGGTTGTTCCAGCCATCATAAGACCACAGACACTGATAGAAAGCCATTCCTATCACACCAACGCTTTGGCTTGTCCCCTCAAATGCATTTTGAAGATTGCCAGTGTTGCCTTGAATAAGCAACACCACACCACCAATGGAAATAACAAGCAGTGCAAGGAACTTAACTGCCATTAGGATGGTTGAGACAGCGAGGGAAAATCGCACATTCAGGCAGTTCACAGTGACCAAGAGTAAGAGGCCAACAGCAGCTACAGACTTCACCACCACAGCCGGAGGTGCACAGTCTTCATAGAACGGTGCAACAGCATTCTGGGCAAAGCTGAGAGCCAGTCCAGTCATACTGGTTGGCCTCACAACCAGAACAGAGGTGAATGCAAATATAAAGGCCATCGGGTTGCCAGACGTGCGTATTATATAGATGTATTCACCTCCAGATTCACGGATCGTTGTTCCTAGCTCAGCGTACGCCAGTGATGCCAATATTGCCAACAGCCCACAGCAGGCCCAGATCACCAAGCTACCCCCAGGACTCCCGATGTTCAGCAGTACAGTCTGTGGGGACATGAAGATTCCTGAGCCGATCATGACCCCTGCAATGAGGGACACACCACCCATCAGTCCTACTTCTGACTTTAGCCGAAGTTTACTTGATGTGCTGTCCATGTCTATATGTGTTTTATCTAATGAATACTTAGTGCATACTTTTCATAGACACTGCAATGTTTTATTTGCACTTTGCCCCACCTGCAATTAAGTCAGTCAATAATTACAGGCTTGTGGGCATTTAAACTCAACCCTCTCTTTAGTATTATCTAAAGAGCAAGAGAAGCTATATTCATGTCAAGCCATTCATTTGTGTGTAATGTTTCGCCTCCTTTCGTCATAGCTTTAAGTGTTCAAGTTCTTGCTTTTTGAATAGCTCATGAGCAAAAGAGAGGGCTTAGCTTTAATGAGGTATCCATAGAATTGAAACAGTGTTATTGAAACATTAAACAGTGTTAACTACACGTATTATTTACAACTAAAACTAAAATAATGCCATATAGTCAAGTCAAGTCACTTATACATACACTTTTACTTATATATAACAAAATAGTAAAGTAAATACTTTGCATAGTACTGTTCTTCAGTTTTTAGTATAAAACTACTTAGAATTCATTTATTTATTCGGTTTATATTGAGTCTGGCATTCAGAATCCTTCATCTAAAAACACACTTACTCCTATAGTCTTGCTATACAGCAAATATAATCAGTGGAAATTTAATCATGTGCTATCAAGCCTAATCCATACATATAGTACATGTAGCATAGAATTGGGATTCAAGGACAAAAGGAGGTCTTAATATAACATGGTATAACATGCAACAAACAAGGAATTAACTTCATGCTAATATAATGACATACCAGTCCAGAAGATGTCATATTATAGCTAGTTTTCCCATCAGCCTTCTAAAGTCATCAAGTGTCTGGGCACATATTGCAAAGCAAAGGAGTTTCTGCCAATCCAGACTGACTTTAAAATGATTGTTGCAATGAGTTGCTACAATGAGCAGCATTCATTTAAGTAAAGCCATTTCTAATAATGTACCACTTTAAAAGTTAAGCATCTCACATATATACTTGGTCTATAATCCACTCACCCATCTACACAAATCACTCATGCACATTTAATATTCTTAAGATTCTCTCTAAGAAAGGGGAGTTTTTTTTTACTGAAAATCTTATCAGGTAGGTCGAACCACACTGAGAGCAACCAGTGAAAGCAGCAGTGCACAAAATACTTGCTTGCCATCTCAAGTCTACAAGTTGCTGACTCCTGCTGAGTGGAAAATATTAGCAGTAAAGGTAGAAAGTATATATTCATTTTGTGAGACTAGTAGTGGGCCAAAGCATCCTGTTCCAGATGGCTGTCTACTTCTACATGCACAGCAAATTTTTAGCAGAATGGTTTGTTCAAACCAAACTTGATGTTGAATATAAAGTTTCTAGAGATAATTTATATTAATATAATATTTATAACGAATAATTACACCATACAATACTTCATGTGGTTGCATGTAATGTCTTCAGGGTGTAGCACTTCATCCAGTAAAAACACCAGTAAAGTGAAACAAACAACAACACGCACATGTTCATATCCAACCTGAACAGAATCTGCAAAATCTGTAATATTAGCTGAAAGACACACCATGGAGCATGGACATAGCAGAACTGGAGACACAGACTGCTTTCTGGTCTTTTTTCTTTCTGGTTGTCACTGAGCGTGGACATTTACAAACACCAGGCTGCTTAGACTGATGGACCTCAGTCAGATTAAGCTCTGAGCCAGGATTATGCCAGCAAGTACATGTTTCAGCACTGTCATTAGCCAATGCAGGACATCTTTGACCCAGTTTCCTTAAGTAATCATACTGACTGTCCCCTGCACAATGATTTTGTCATTACTATAGTTATAGGATAGGAATGTCAGCTTACTCGGTACAATATGAATTTTTTGTGCAAGCCAGTCTAAGTAATGCCGTCAATTATTAAGCGGGAATACTGTACTGACTCCCAAACAAAACGGTCTAAACCTCCAGCCAAGACCTGCACACTCGGCAATAAACAGTACTGTACATGCTGTGTACATGTTATTGTGTCTAGACGTAGTGCATAAGAGGAAGCACTAAGTCTATGATGTTTAAGAGCATGTTAGCCACCAGCTACATTAACCAGAGAAATTAGCAGAAGTATGGAAATCTAAAGGAGTGTTGGCTTTCAGAGAATACAAAAATATGAGAGGTGCTTCTTTACACAACTTACAAGGAATTATGCAGTTTATCAGAAAACATCCAAGGTGAAGAACAGAGTGAAATTTTAATGTAGTGTGGTGAAGGTTGGCAACAAGACAGAGAGAGAGTTACATTTGCTGAAGCCAGAATTTAATATACAAAAATAAGTGAAACAAGGTAAAGCATGTAAGGGATTAAATATGCTGCTTGTAGTGTTTTAAAAGAATTCTTGTAATATCAGAAAGGAAAACACTCAGTGTGTAAGATGCAGATAGCTTAATATTATGTTAAAATGTTCAGACATGAGCACAGGAATCAAAGAAAAAGAGAATGACTGGTGTATGACAGCAGTATCTATTGCACACACTATGATGTACATCACAATGTGATCATTGAAATATCTCAGTAAATCCACATGCACACAGCAGAGGACAAATTAACCATGTTAATGTGCAATGGGAAATATAGACTACCTGTAGAATTAATTTATCTAAGGAATTCATTTATCAAAGGGGTGTTCAAACTAAAGGGAACATTCAGGCGCACATAGATTACTAGTCTAGATATTTAAATCATATATTTTCATAAAAAAAACAAAACAAAAAACACTATATATTCAAATAATGTTTCTAATGGATATACCTGATTTATATATGATAGTTACCTCAGGACTCTTAAGCTCTTCAGTGATTGAATTAAGAGTGCTCCAACCATCATAGGCCCACAGACACTGGTAGAAAGCCATTCCAGTCCCACTAATGCTGTAGCTGGTCCCCTCAAATGCATTCTGAAGATTTCCAGTGCCTCCTTGGATAAGCAAAATCACACCATTAATAGAAATAACTGCCAGTGCAAGGAACTTAACTGCCATGAGGATTGTGGTGACAGCCATGGAGGAGCGCACATTCAGGCAGTTCAATATGGCCAAGAAGACAATTCCACATGCAGCTACAGACTTTACTACAAGGGCTGGGGGTTCACAGTCTTCATAGAAGGGTGCAACAGCATAGAGCGCAAAGCTAAGAGCACTTCCACTTAAACTGGTTGGCCTCACAAACAGCACAGAGGTAAAAGCATAGAGAAATGCCATGAAGTTGCCAGAAGTACGCAGTGTGTAGATGTATTCACCTCCAGATTCACAAATCACTGTTCCCAGTTCAGCATAGCTCAGTGATGCCAGCATTGACAACAATCCACAGCCAGCCCAGGTCACCAAGCTAGCCCCAGGACTCCCAATGTTCAGCAGTACAATCTGTGGGGATATAAAGATCCCAGAGCCGACCATAACCCCTGCAACAAGGGACACTCCTCCAATCAGTCCCACCTCTGTCTTTAGCTGAAGTTTCTTAGCTGTGTTGTCCATGTCTATAACTCTATGTATGACTGACCTTTCCACTTGATGTATTGTGGTAGTGTCCGCTGCCCTACCTACTGTCACATTTTAAACTCAACCCACTATACTGTATAGCTTACTGCATAGGTGTTCAGTATCGAATTCTGGCAACTCATTTAACTTTTTGTCTTAAATTTTCCCCTTTTGTTTTTTTTCCCCTTTTAGAATTAAAAGTTAAAGTGTAATAAAGCCTTTTCTGGTGGACACGCGCTTGTTATTGAATAACTTTGATGACCTATTTATGAAATGCTTGGAATTTTAGCAAGCATGTAGGGGAATTCCTAACAGTGTTGTAATGTAACGAAGTACAAATACTTCGTTACTGTACTTAAGTAGAAATTTCACGTATCTGTACTTTACTTCGCTATTTAAATTTGTCAACTTTCACTTTTACTACACTACATTTCCTAGATAAAATGTATACCTTTACTCCGTTATATTTACAATAAACATCTTCGTTACTCGTTACTACAAAATAAAATCATAAGAAATGTGTGAGACTGCAATAAGGGAGGTTTGGCGAATCACTGCTCCTACATTGCATTACGCACGTCCGCACGCTCTACGGAGAAGCACAGGTACGCGCAGCGTGCACGCGTAGTCAGAGCTGGAGGCATTTATCTATAACGGCGGCAACCAAAAGCAGTGAAATGTCACTATTCTTATTACCAGAGTTTATAGCACAAACAAAATATTAATGCGATATCAATATTAAATAAAAATAACATTTATTGATTTGGTCTTTGTCTTGCGAATATTTGTTTACTCTTACGGGTCGCCGTGCCGTGCACGGCACGGAAGTCAAAGTGGCCACTAGGGGATGACCCAGAAACAAGCTTCAATTCAACTTTAAAGCATCAAATCCTTCAAAAACACGAAAAAACCTATTTACCTAGTAAAGTTTATACTCTCAATAATTTTTTAAGCCCACACACAAAGCACAATATGATTCACAGCCTTCATACAATTAGAAAAAAATTTTGAACAAAACTGACCTAGGTGGCGCTAGACCGGTTTTTCCCTTACCTTTAGACGCGTCTCTTTCTTCACTGGGGTAATATATTCCAACACAAATAATCCACAAAAATCCACACAGATCCAAGGAAATATTCCGTTAGTGTTCTGAAAACTGGAAACAGAAGTGCGCTATCATCTCGTTTTGCCGCTCTAACTTCTAATTGGGATATTCAAAAATTATTTATAGCCCAGGTCCTAACGAATCAAATAAGCCCTCATTTGAGCCAATCGGTGCTTGTATGGCAGAGATAGACGGCTGAGAAGCCAATGATGGCATGACCTCATTTTTGGGAACCCGCCTTTGACTGACAATTACTCCTTCCAATAGCAATGAAATGGGCTGGGACCTATATAGCTGTTTAGCCAATAAGCAGACGATTCCAACGGTATGCGGCATGCCGTATGTTCTTTGACTGTGTCTGCGTGAACTGGATGAGCAAAGGAATTCTTGCGTAATCCCTGACCTTTTGTCCCTCTCACAGCTCAGGGTGTCAAGTTACAGGCCTGTTTTCACACCAGAGTGATAGAGAGAGAGAGTCTAGGCTTATTTAAGGCCTTTCAGACTGAGCATGCAGCCTTTTATTTCAAAGTTATATAGTAAACAAGTACACAAAAACGCTGCACCCGACGACCAGGGCCGTAGAAAAATATTCATATAAAATCCATTTTTGGGTCTTTTGACTTGAATTTTTTTTTGGTGAAAGCCACGACATGTGGCTATGACGCTCAGTTGTTGTTTTGTCCCTAGCATGTTCCAGAAAAATAAGATTAATCAGTTTATCAGAAAAACAACCCAGGCGGACAGGAAAACCTGCATTCTAACCCCTGTAACTTTGTGCCAGTAAGGCCTAGAATCTGATGTGTAATGGAATGGATGTGTAAACTAGTTTCTAAAACTAGAGAATCTCTTCTTTCAAATGAGACCAGGCTCACCCCTGTGTGTCAAAGTATGTGGGAGCTGTACCACTTTTTGTTGGGCAAGTCATACAGGCGGAGATCCTGCATTCATTGGACACACTGTTTGTAGAGAATGCACACATACATGAACTGATTTGATTCAAGACTGTCATCATTACATCATGCATAAAATTTTTGTGTCCACTTTTGCCATTTAATAATACCATTTTTAGCTTACTGTGTAGTCATATAATATTAAATATAAAAGATGAAATCCTAGAACCGGCCCTGCTCTTCTGCCTACTGAAAATCGCTGAAATTTTACTTTTTACTTTTACTTCAAATACTTAAGTACGTTAAATATCAGAAAATTACTTTTGATACTTAAGTACAGTATATATCAGATACTTTAAGACTTTTTCTTGAGTAATATTCTAAGAGGTGACTTTCACTTCTACCAAAGTCTTTTTCTAGTACGATACTTGTACTTTTACTCAAGTATTGCTTTCTAGTATTTTATACACCACTGATTCCTAAGTCCACTGCCATTATCATCCATATGGGCGGTAAAATTAGGACAGTGTGCAATGTTTTCCAGTTGTCAGAAGCCACACTACTAAAACATGTACTTAGGAGCATACTTGGTGGCACTTTCTAGGGTCCTCCGTACAAGTGGAAGTAGGAAGTAGTGCTTATCTAAAAACTAAGGGAGTATATCTTCTGCCAAAGGCAGTGTGATTAAACAAAACAGAACACTTTGGCAGTAATCTGGTTTCTCATGTGTAGAAAAAAAAGTGTTTTGTTTTTTTTTGTTTAAAACTTCTCAATTACACAGGGCTCTTTCTTAAGGCCATCCTTTGCATTCCATTGTCTTTGGACCTAACTTTGTGCACAGGGTCTTCAGAGAAAACTAGTCAAAATCTTTCAAACTTACAGGAAGGTTATGATAACTCAAACAATCCCTCCTATAACTGTGATAAGCAGAAAAGCATCTCCGATTGCACAATATTTTGAACCTTGAGGATTAATGGGCTACTACAGCAGAAGATCACATCGGGTTACATTGGGCACATGTTCACCATGACTGGAAAATTAGTGACTGGAAAACCCTGACTTCATCTGCCTATTAGCAAAGGTTTGACACCAATTGGTCATTAGAAGAGGTTTCTATTTGTCTTATTGAAATTCACAGTTGAAATTCACAGAGAAATTCTTTCTTTGCATATCCCAACTTGAAATGAAGCTAAAGAAATAACCCATGATACAATGCCCCTGGAGCAGAGAAGGTTAAGGAGTTTGCTCAAGGGCACAAGAGAGGCAGCTTTGTGGTGCTGTGGCTTGAACAGGGGACTGACCATTTACAGTAATTACCATTAGGCTACTACCGCCCTAAATACTTTTGCCTTATTTTTTACACAATTTTACATGAAACTTTAGAAATATCTTGTATAAAAATCCCAGAAGATCAGCATTTTTGGTAATACTGAAACCAGCTCTACTTGCACCATAACCATGATCAAAATAACTGATAGCACATTTTTCCCCATTCTGATATTTGATGAACAGCTCTTAAGCTCTAACTGTGTGTGTTTATGCACTGCACTGCTTCCACATAAATGGCTGACTGGATAGTGTGGATAGCTTACACATGAATGGCTGACATTGCATGTATATATCGGTTGTTCTTCTTCAGTGGTTTCCTCAGTTCCAAGAAGTCCTTCAGTATCTTTAACTTTCATTTTATGAATGCAGGCTGGCACCTTAACCACCAGGATTTGCTGTCTTTAGAAAAGCAACAATATTTCTGTTAAAACTTAGGACCAACAATGGATGAGCATATCTTGAGGACCCTATAAGGCTTTACTATGACATGGCTATGTGATGCCAGTATCTTGTAATGACAAATCTATCCAGAAGATGTCATCATATAACAAGGTTACAATTAAGAGGTTCAAAACCAACATGGTATCTAATGTGATGACACTTTTAAGCCTTAAAGGCATGAAATTCTGTGAAATCCAGAATACTTTCACCTTTCAGTCACAATGAGCTGACAATCAGAAATGTAAAAAACGTAAAGCCATTTATAATTATAATACACAAATAAAACTGCTCCGGGTGTGTTTTCACGGTGTGTGTGTGTTCACTGCTGCGTGTGTGCACTTTGGATGGGTTAAATGCAGAGAACGAATTCTGAGTATGGGTCACCATACTTAGCCATATGTCACTTCACTATAAAAGCATCTTGACCCAATGACATCTTGACGTTTTCATAAAGATTCTTCCATAAGCAATTCTTCCCTCAAGCAATCCACCTGATGAACAATTAACACCATGGAACACACAACTCCTAATATTTGCACTATGTATACCTCAATTGTACATTTCATACTTGCACTCAGTACATACATACATACATACATACATACATACATACATACATACATACATACATACATACATATTGTCTGTACTGTTTACTTCAACTGCACATTTCACAATTGCACATGTGTACATACAAATTGTATATATTGTATATTTATTTGCATATGTCTATTTAAACTGCACATTTCACACCTGTATATGTGTACATACAATTTCTTCTATACTGCATATGACATCCTGTTACACTGTGGAGATTATGTCACTAAAACAAATTCCTTGCATGTGTAAACATGCCTGGCAATAAAGCTGATTCTGATTCTGATTCTGATTCCGATAAAGAGTTGCTCCAAGTGGTTTTGGGGCATTTTCTCTTAAAATTAAAGAAAAGATCCTAGTAAAGATAAAAGTTATTCATAAATCATCTTAACCCTTAAAAGATCTCATAAGGTCAAAAAATGTTATGAAAAGTGAAGAGAAAATTTAAGAGGCTTAAGAGTTTCTTTATCAGAGGAGAAAATGTCTGAAAGGTGAAGAGGAAGAAGAAATGTGTTGCATTCAATATTTAATAATGATAGTGAGTTAATAAAATGTTCATGTGACCCATTATTAGCAACGGGTAAACTTGGCACAAGCAAAGAGTTCATGGACAATCTTTTCCCAAGGGCTACCATCAAGGTGTACACATCACTCCCCTGTATGTATGCGTCATCTTGACAGTTCATTTCTGGCAGTTGAATTGCTCTCAGAGACAAGATATGAGTAAGCCCAAGTGACATGGTGAAAACAGCTGCTCGTCCTCATACCATTTCGAGTCCTGATGTAACTGTCACAATATTGTCTTAGCAGACAAAAACAAAACATTGCAAAGTTTGAGAACTATCATGAATGGACTGCTCTCAACTGACTGATGCACCTTAAACCAGATGCCAAACTGACAACCTCTCTAGCCTGTGGGTGAAGAATCCATGATGATTATTCCTCTCCAGTGGGGCATAATCCCAGTGGGACTTATTCTGCAAGAAATGTCTTTCACTGCCAGCAGGCTAATGATTGCATTCTGTCTACTGGGACACATTTTATTCTGTGTAACTTGGAGTACAGTTGAAGGCTGATGATATATCAATGAATTGAACAGTGTAAGTGGGAATAATGGATGTGTAAAGTCTGGCCTGCTTCTGGATGAGAGCAGGATTGACCTGGATTGATGCCACTTTGAAGGCTCCCTGCATGGGCATTGAGGAAGGTATACATTTGAATTTGACTTACAGTTTTTTCAGACCAACAATTTTTAGAGACGCTCAATATACCACTGAAATGAGGAAGGAAAATGGAAAATGATGCAGACACAGGGAAAATGTGACCTAAACTCAAGATTGAACCAGGGACACTTTATCTGTACTTGTTAAGTGTTAAGTTTGCCCCAATAAACTTTAAATGACCCCCAAAATCAGTCATGGGTGAATTTGTTACACTTATGTCTATCAAAAGGCTTCTATTCTCAGATTATTATAAATCTGGTAAATTGAAAGGCTTTAATCCAAACCTCATTAATGTAAATATGAGTATAAATAATTGTAATAAATATGGTTAATATGATAAAAATGTTTCATACAAGTTAAAATCAAATTATATAAAATCTAGATTCTGTAGATGGAAAATTCATGAATAAAAATATCCTGCTATAAACGATGCATTCCAATGAGATGAAATTGTTTTTGAATATTTTATATCTGAATGATTTTGAATGATTTTATAACAAGCCAAGACACAACTACTGAAATCTGCTACATATGATTAGTACAATATTAAAAAAGCAATGCATAATTAACCATATAATTGTGATGATTATATAAATGATCGTTTGAGCATAAACAGCTGACCTTAAATGTACGTATCAGTACTGAGCTGAATGTTTAACATTTAAAGACAATATAGTAAGTTCTGTACAGGCCCACCTCTAATTAATTCCATTCTACTGCACTGCAAACACTGAAAAATTTTAGCTGCTTATCTGATTTGCATCAGACAATTTTAACCCAATTTTAACCCATCTTATGTAATGTGTAATACTAACAAATAAAAATATTTGATATTTATATAATGTTTTATTATTTATATGTTTTAATGTGATTTTTGCAAGTTCCCATAGGCATTAGGTTTGACACTTGTGCTTTAAGTGGACAAGTAGAACCAAACAATGCCAGTCACTTGACTGTAAAGCATGTGATGGTTACCTCAGAACGCTTAAGCTCTTCAGTCACTGAATTCAGAACGCTCCAACCATCATAGGCCCACAGACACTGATAGAAAGTCTTTCCTATGACACTGATGCTCTTGTTGGTCCCCTCAAATGCATTCTCAAGATTATCAGTGCTTCCTTGAATAAGCAACACCACACCACCAATGGAAATAACAAGCAGTGCAAGGAATTTAGCTGCAGTGAGGATTGTGGTGACAGCCATGGAAGAGCGTACATTCAAGCAGTTCACTGTGGCCAAGAGTAAGAGGCCAACAGCAGCTACAGACTTCACCACCACAGCCGGAGGTGCACAGTCTTCATAGAAGGGTGCAACAGCATTGTGCGCAAAGCTGAGAGCCAGTCCACACATGCTGCTTGGCCGTACAATCAACACAGAGGTGAAGGCATAGATAAATGCCATCAGGTTGCCATAAGTGCGTAGTATGTAGATGTATTTGCCTCCAGATTCACGAATCACTGTTCCCAGCTCAGCATAGCTCAATGATCCCATCATTGACAACACACCACCGGCAGCCCAGATCACCAAGCTAGCCCCAGGACTCCCGATGTTCCTCAGTACAGTCTGTGGGGACATGAAGATCCCTGACCCAATCATAACCCCTGCAATGAGGGACACTCCTCCAATCAGTCCCACCTCTGATTTTAGCTGAATTTTCTTAGCTGTGTTGTCCATGTCTATACGTGTATTACAGACTAGACTTTCCAACTGATGTATTGTTACAGACACTGTATAATGTTACAGCAAATTCTGCCCCACCTACTAGTGCCAGTTAATAATTACAGGCAATCTCTGGCCACTCATTTAACTTTTCTGTTTAAATTTTCCTTTGAGCTGAGAATATAGTTAAAGTGTTAAAGAGTACAGAGATTCATAGAATATTCTTTTTCACAAGCTTGTTATTGAATAACTACTTTGATCACTCAGAAACACAAAGTTTGTGCCTTTTACAGATCTTACAAGATTATTTTACTGCATACCCATGTTAACATGTTAGTCAATAAGCTGAGGGATTCTTCAGGTTTATATTTAACAAGTCAATCCTTAGTTGATTCAATCCTTCACGTTTAGAATAAGAGTATAAGAGAAAGCATCTACAAAGTAGGAGCTCATAAACATTTGGTTCATGAAAAGAAAACACTATGTAGTTGGTCTTCTCATCACTCTGCTCAGTTCCAGCCTGAAGTATGTCTCTTGCTAGTAAGTCTCATGGATCAGACTGAATCAGTAGGCATGGGTGGAAATGTTGCTGGGTAAAGTGAGTGGCACATTAAACTTAAGGATTTGCAGTTTTCAGATACACTACTATTATTATCCTGCTTATAGCCTACTTATAGGTCAACACCTATGTGTTTAAGACCTGCATCACACAGAGACCTAATCATATAGCAGGATAGCAGCAATTTCTCAAATTATAACTTGATAAAAAATATCTAATAAAATATTATTCTAAAACGTTTTACTTGTGCTGACTTTGGATTGATCATTCGTAAACTGTAACTTGTAGGTCAGCTGGAAAATAACTCATTTGAAGTCAGTATCCTGTAATGACTTGCTGTTCCAGAAGATGTCCTCATATAACTAATTTACAAATTCAGCAACTGAATAACATTGATCTATGCATGTGTGATTCAATTTGCAGGCATTAAGTAAATGAGGTTGTTTAAGATCAGCATATTAACCGGTGAAAATACTTGATTTGTAGTTAAATAATCAAAAACAATCCATGTCTGACGAGAAGAGCTGAGAAAGCACACTGTTTCCATTACTGCAAAACCATAAAGAACTGTAGTTAATAATAAAAAATAAAATACAAAACTACTCAGGTATGTTTTATATATATTATAATATAAATCCTATATATAAATAGTCTGAAAAATGTTAACTTATATTGACCTTCAGATATTTATGGAAAAGATTTCATTAATTTAAGAAGTAACTTTATTATTTCCCTTGTACCACTGGTTACAGACCCCATAAAATGATTTACAGTCATACCTAACAGCTTTCCTCTCCCCCCCCCCCCCCTCTCTCTCTCTCTCTGTGTGTGTGTGTGTGTGTGTGTGTGTGTGTGTGTGTGTGTGTGTGTGTGTGTGTGTGTGTGTGTGTGTGTGTAGAAAGGTCATTATTTACATTCACATTATTTATGTACTCTTAGTATATATTTATATACTGTTCAGTGTCACCCAAATGAGGATCATCTCAGGGATTTTTTTCTTGAAACCATTGCCTCCGGCTTGCTCATAAGGGATAGGGATAGATACATACATATATATTTTTTAATTAATATATTTAAATTAATTTTAAACTTTAATTGTATGTATTAATTTATTTATTTTTATTCTTATTTTTTCTTATTATATATATATATATATATATATATATATATATATATATATATATATATATATATATATATATATATATATATATATGTATATATATATATATACATATATATGTATATATATATACATATATATATATATATATATATACATATATATATATATATATATATATATATATATATATATATATATATATATATATATTTCTTTTTTTCTCTCTCTTCTGTTTCTGGTTTGAAACAATGGGAATTGTTATAGTAAAAGCACTATACAAATAAACTGAATTTGAATATAAACATTCTGATGTTTATTTTGCACACAGTTTGAACAGGCAAAGTAGCCACAATGTGGTTACCACTTTGTATACACAATGCTTTGATCCTGTACTCAAGTTAATGATAATATTTAACCAATTAG
Organism: Tachysurus fulvidraco; assembly: GCF_022655615.1. Classification (NCBI taxonomy): domain Eukaryota; kingdom Metazoa; phylum Chordata; class Actinopteri; order Siluriformes; family Bagridae; genus Tachysurus; species Tachysurus fulvidraco. Next base: position 17,047,937 of record NC_062529.1, read on the forward strand.
TAAATGCTTGCATTCATGCAGCTAATTCTGATTTTTCACTAGTGTTCAAATTGGAGCTCATACATGCATTATACAGATGCAGATTAATGATTAGGAGCAAATGTGTAGGCCATTCTCATATGCTGGGTTGGTTCTGGTCTAGTTGAACAAAATACTATGTTGGTCAAAAACTAAATTATATGGCTAAATGTTAACATGACTAGTCTGTATAATGACCAAAGCTCAACCTCACTGAACACCTTTGGGACGAACTGGAATAGTGACTGCACCCCAAACCTCCTCACCCTACATCTGTGCCTGATCTTACTAATGATGTTGTGACTGATTGAACACAATTCCCACAGCTACACTCCAGAATCTAATAGAAAGCCTTAACAGTAGAATGGAGATTATTATAATACCAAAGTCTGGAATAATCTCTTGGTCATATAGTTTATTAACTTTGTCATATAATATATATTTTTGTCATCAGAATAACTATCTACCAAACACACAGTACTCAGGGATTTGACTATGGCATATCAGCACTCATAAATATTACTAAATGCTACAATCACTGCTAAATATCCAATAGTTACACCTCAATTATTTCACACAATAGAGGCAGTGCTAGCAATCATCAATATTCCGAATCACTGACAAGATTTTACTTTCATTTTAACATCTCAAGTGCTCGAACTTGAATTACTGAACAAACCTTTATTTATTAGCATTAATTATGGCATCAAAAAGTATTCATTTCAACAGTCAGTATTCAATCCAGACCTGTAATTCAGCTAGGATGCAGTGACCAGTTGTGGCAAGAAAACACTAAATATCTGTGTAAGAGAAACATTTCACATTATCACTGTCCCCTTTATTTTAATATTAAACGTAAAATACAGCTGAGCTCTATAACTAAATTGTCCAAACATTATAAGTAAATCTTCTTCTTCCATCTAAGGGAGTTTTTCCTCACCACAGTCACCTCAGTCACCCCAGGCTTGTTCATTGAGGATACATACAAACACATTTAAATATAAGTCTAATATAGATCTTGAACTTTTGTATTGTAATAATCTTTGCATGATATTAAACTTTTTGTATTATGTTTCTTATGTTCTGTAAAGCTGCTTTAAGACAATGTCCATTATTAAAAGTGCTATACAAATAAAATTGAAAGTTGTTAACAATTGTGAATTTAAAAAAAAATCCTTTGATCGTTTTGGGGAAAATTTATATATAAAAAGTATAATATGATTCTGCCGTAATTAAAAAATATACCATTATCCAAAATTGTACTTGTCTAATTAAATATGTTACAACATCTACTGGAATCAGTACTAACCTAGCATGTTAGCAACAGAATGCAGGCCAATTTAGTTCCATATAGGCAAATAATAGGAAATATGTGAAATGTGTCTCAACATGCATTTCAAGACTTCTACTGAAGGAAAAGAAACACCTTATTTTGTACAAGTTTTTTTTTTAATTAAACTGCAAAGATGATTTACTATTAAACTGATAAGACTGCATGCTAAACAGAAATAATGGGCACCTCACTGGACCCATTTGATTGATATATACAGACTAATCAAAATTTAGATCTAGCTCTTCAGTTAAGATCTTCAGAGTGGGAGAAAATGTGTGATCTCTGCGTCTTTAACTATGGTATGCTTGTTGATGTTAGGTGAGTTGGCTGCTTTAAGTATTTCAAAAACTGCTGATCTAATTGAATTTACACACACACACACACACACACACACACACACACACACACACACACACACACACACACACACACACACACACACACACACACAAATATCTAGGTTTACAGAGATTGGTACGAGAAACATACAAACATACAAACATCCTACGAGTGGTGGGTCTGCAGACTAAAAAACTTTGTTAATTAGGTAGAACAGACTGGAACCAGACGGGTCAGAGCTGAAAGGAAGTCTATAGTAACTCAAATAAGCACTCTTTACAAATGTGTTAAGCAAAAAAGCATTTCAGTATGCACAACACATCAGACCTTGAGATGGATGAGCTGCAACAGCAGAAGACCACAGCAGGTGTCACACCTGTCAGCCAAATACAAGATTTTGAGGCCACATGATGGCTAGATTGGATAACTGAGTCTATAAGGAAGTGTAAAGGTGTTCCTTTTAAAGTGGATGGTGAGTATATAGTGTACAGGCATTGTGTGTGTTAGAGAAGAAGAGAATTTCAAGATCTGTTTTGAAGAGTTAAATAAAATTGTTATTCAAATTTTATTGTACAAAAGTATACAAATATGATTTGCTAACATATTTAATATTGTGTAAATAAAATGCCTTTCATAATATGCATTTCAAATTTTAAAAAAGACAAATATTGCAACAATGGCAGAATCTGAGCAAGAAATTTGATGTTGGTTTAGAGATTAGAAATTAATCAGCTACCTGCATAAATGCTGTTGTGCAAATCTTTTTTTGTTGTTTCTTGCATTTTTTGTGGCTCATACACAAATCAGCTTGTTTAGTTTACTGTACATTTTACAAACTCAGACTGACATCCAGGTTGTGTTAGGAAATGCCATTGCCAGTGTATCACTGTACTTCACACTGATTAAATCACTGAATGGATTGGATTACTTTTAAGGCTCAGCCACAGCCTGCAATAAACATCAAACCTAACATCAAACCTAATGAAGGTTTGATGTGACACAAATTAAATGTCCAAACACATGCACATGAGGGTCACAAAGACATGTTCCCACCCAGAACAAGAGGGAAGAAAAGACACAGACATTTGGCTTGTGGCATTTTTCAAAATGTACCAATTAATCACAGATTTGCATGTTCCAGATTTGAAAAGAACTACTTTTATCTGTGCCGATTTATGCATTAAATTGTCAGATACTTATATTTTCAAATACAAAGCAAGTTCCAATTGAGGTTTATTTTCTGTCATGGAAACAAAGCAGATTTACTACTTTTAATTTGCATTCACTAGTTTTCTTGTAAGCTATTTTAAAATAGATTTCAAAATGTAAATATATATGTAGGTGTATTTACTGTATAGACCAAATGTTTACAATTTTGCAATTCCATGCATTTAAAAATGCATTCCAGGATACTATTTAATGCACCGCCCAACGTTATAATAAAATAGAATTTTGGCTTAAACTTCACTGTGCTGACAAAGCTTTAGTGTGGCATGAGTGAGACGCAGACATCAGATCAACAGCCAGCTGCTCCCAATTACATTCAAGCAAAGCTTGTGCAGAATCCCTCATTAAGAACAAAAACCCAAAGCCACATGGAGGCAACCTGTGGGAATCATGGAGCAATAAGAAAGTCTCTTCACCACAATTATCGTCACATTGACACAAGCAAGGATTCACAGATGTCTAGTGAAAAAAAAACTTTTTTTTTGTGACACTAAATATATGTCCATGCCTATTCTGAGGTCATTCATAAAGGCTACACCATGGCATAATGTTCACAATTGTGAATATATCAGTTTTCCCATATCAACTTGATCCTGTTACTTAAATCAAGAAGTGATTCTACTTTCTGAATTTGGTCCAGACAAGCTCAACAAATGGAGCTGTGAATCATTCCACATGTACGACTCAGTCAGCAGCTGATTCCAGACAGGAACTGATAGCATAAGCAATGATGTAGTGTATAATCATGCTGACCACAAAGGGAAAAGACACAGATTTCATCAGGCTACATGGGAAATGACATGACTTCAGCTGTGTAATCATTATTTCCTACAAGTTCCTAGAAGAAAAAAAATGAAGTAAAAGTCTTTGCTCAGCATCATTCTTTTGGATTGTCAGGTGGTAATTATGCCAAACCGAGAGCCTGAGCTGAGTTTATTTTGAAATGTCTTCAATCGTAGCTCAATTCATTGGGAAGAAATGGCTTGTTACTGTACCACAGCATTGCTCCCAAAGAGAGTAAAAACAGACTAGTGAGTAAAATAATATATGAATGCTGTAGTCATAGTGGCACTGAGTAAGAAATAACTCAGTCATTAAGTGGTTGGATAACTCTTCTTTGAGTTTGCCATTCTGAGTACAGTTTCAGACTAAGATGAAAAAGATCACATCAGTGTTTATTTTTTAAAAAAAAAAAAAAGAGTTTACCCAGTGCTGGTTAAAGAGTTGAACTTTTAAGTAGGTTGACTTTTACAGAATTATTATTATTACTGCTCAAGAGTTTATGATGTGGTAGTACTGAAAGCCAAGCAGCACTTAAATGTCATGAGTGTTAGTGGAGGAAGTTCCCATGTCTGGAGATTCATCCTGTACAATGTTTCATAAAATTCTAATCCTCATTAAAAACAATGAATTAAAAACAACGGATTTTCTCCAAGCAGTGTTATGCCAGTGCACACTTTTATGTTACATATGCATTGTATTAAGAATATTGATTTTATAAAACATCTGAATCCCCCTATTCACCTATTTAGCTGTGTTGGCTTCCTCATTGGAGTTCCTAATTACCTCTCGTAATGACTTACAAATCACACACTTCCAGGATACCAGGGGTTTTCAGCCATTTTGCAGTCAGAAAAATGATCTGTAGAATTTCTTTGATAAAAATGTAATTGTTCAAATATTAGGTTATTAATTAAATATGTACTGGCTTTTTATCAAAATCATATACTGTGTAACTGCAAAAATGTCTGCTAACAGAATACATTAGGACCTTATTTATATAAAAGCAGAAGCAGCCAGAACTCCAGCCCAACTTCTGCCTAAATTTTGTATTCTCCTTCCCATTACACTCTTCAAGCCACTTAGCTGAGACATGGTCTGCACTAGCAAACTACTCTTTAATAAGGTGCCTTATATCGTTTCTCAGTCAAGAAGCTTAACTACAGTTACCAGATAAGATGTCTACTCACAGAGGGGTGGAATGTGTCAGAGCCACAATCTGACATGAACACAGCTGGCTAGCAGACTCCCGAAATATCCCATGATCTTATTTCATGCAGCACACAAACACACAAAATATTCATGCTTGTCTATGGGGAAGTCACTGGAATAGCACTTACAACTCGACCCAATGCCCTATCCTGTCTGCCACTGTCTGCAAATGAATGGCGTTTGGAGTTGCTGTTATTTGAAGCCTGCATCCAAATACATTTCATGATGGTGGAACAAGCTACTGACCGTGATTCTAATACACTCACATGCTCTGTATGTTTCCTGATGCTCTACACCTTAGTATGTGATATTATTTGGTTTCTCCTCTGTTCAGTTCATTTTTATTATTGGATTGTATTTATTGTGCAGTTTCTGCATTATTTATATCAGACTACAGTAAATGACAATATCTCATTGAAAATTTGTTTATTCCTTAATTATAGCATTACTTAAAGTTGTGTGTTTGCAAAGTATTGGCTTGATTATTGCTGAATTGTACTTTGCACCATGTTTATCTGCACTTGTAATTTGTAGCTCTTGGCAGCACCTTTAATTTTTGTTCTCTCTGCACCAACAGAAAGGGAGGTAGCTTCCACTGTTCCTGAAATTCAGTCTTTAAACCGCAATTAAGATTTTGCCTAAATCCAATTCTGCTTTGATACTTTACCATCTTGTTCATATGAGATTATTCATGTATATGGACCTCTGCTGTGAAAGAATCAATAACAACCTGATATACCTTTTATGAACAGTAACAAAAAGACCATACTTAATCTCTACAGTAATAAATTAGCCTTCATTGCAAAGAAGATCTCCTCTAAATGCCAGCTGATGTTTAGGATTAGGACTAGAAAGCAAAAGAAGGCCAGATGCAAAGTTACTTTGTTCAGCCATGGCATTATTGCCAATTCTGTGCCAGGATCTGTGGTTGTAGGATTGGAGCCAGCAGCAATACGCCAATGCACAGTTTAGTATTATAAAGGAAAAAACACTATAATTATAATCAGGGCTGTGTTTCCCATAAGCATAACAATGTTAAGGTCATCTTAACTGGATCGAAAGTGTTCATTGTGATGTACATTCTAACATGCAATGCTGAACTTTGTTCTTCAATGCTTTTTGGAAACTGGTCCTAGACAGTTTTTATTATTGATTGTAGCACTTGTGAAATACAGACCATGAATATGGATATGTAAGATTTTTTTCACCCTGCAGAAAAATAAGATTTATTTCTTAAAGTCAGATGTATAAGAATCTCTAATGTAACCACACACCAGTTGTACATATACAGTACAAGTTGTGTATCATGTTTCTAGCCATTCACACTGCAAGAAATCTGTTCTGCAAAAATATAATCAATTTGTCTAAAGAACAAATCTAAAATTTTCATTTTTGTAGTCGTAATGGTCTAAAAAAATCTAATTTGGTTGAACATAGTTATCACTTAACTATGTTAATAATTCACAGTTGAATTAGACTGTAGACAATGTTGAAAACGAAAGACAGTCTTACTTCCTCTTTGACCAGCATTCACTGAACAATCTGAAAATCTAAGAGTTTAACAGTCAGAATTCCTGGCCCAGAATTCTGGCACTCTGATATACAGTTATGATTGATGGTTTGATTGTAAGGGTCACATCCTCAGTCAGTCAGATTAGCATCTTCATTGGAATATTCAGAAATAATAAATATTTTTCTCATCTCTAACAGCTATAACATAACAGAAGATTAGATTCCGATTCAATTCTAATCAATTTATTTGTATAGTAATTTTAAGAATTTCCCGTTTTCTCAAAGCAGCTTTACAGAAGTATGGAAACAGAAGAGAGAGAAATATATATATACATATATAATAATAATAATAATAATAATAATAATAAGAAGAAGAAGAAGAAGAAGAAGAAGAAGAAGAAGAAGAAGAAGAAGAAGAAAAAATAAGGATAAAAATAAATAATTGAATATATCAGATTAAAGTTTAAAATGAATTTTAAAAAGATTCACTTAAAACTTAAAATACTTTATATCTATCACTATCCCTACTGAGCAAGCCGGACGGCGGCAAGGAAAATCTCCCTGAGATGATATAAGGAAGAAACCTTGAGAGGTACCAGGCTCAGAAGGGAACCCAGCCTCATTTGGGTGACACTCTACAGTAAATAGGGTAAATGTAAATAATGTCCTTTATACAACAGTTTATAAATGTGCAAGCGAGAGCTCCTGAGGAACTAATGGGTCATCGCAAACTTTGAGTTCACCACAGACCTGATTAGAAAACATTACATCAACGGTGTATCAGTGTTGTACATTCTAATAAGAATTAAAATAAATAAAACATCAATTTCATCAAGTGATTTAAAGCTTATAGTTTATATTGCTGCATCTATTGGCAAATTTTTAATACAGCTTAGTACTTTCAAAGTTAACTTTCCAAAATTTAGGTATCTCTGTCGAATTATCCATCCATTGTATATGTCACTACTAATCCACAATCAATAATTGATGTCAACAGCCTATGCAGATAAAGTTTGGGTTAAAAAAAGATTGTAAACTGTTTACAGTTATCAGCATTTCTGCAAGGGTGTCTCCTAATATGTTCTATGATCTTCATCTAAATCCAGCTTTACACTGTAAGACATTTGGCCTGATTTTGTTGTTGCATCACCCATCATAAAAGAAGTCTGGTCCTAGAGCATAGACCTAGAATGTGGTATGCTTGAAGGTGCCATTACAGTCAAAGACAGTGTCCAGGTGGTCATATATAGACACAGAAGAGTATAATAAGCAGATGAAGCAGCACAGTATCATTTGAATAATTTATCATAACTGATGTGTAGTGGTATTATGATTTAGTATGTAATGTAATGTTGTGACATGTAAAATCTCATTGGACAGCTATAATTACAGTACTGGCGAAGGAAAAACAGAACCAACGCATTTAAATAGACACGGTAATTCTTCCCAGCACACTTTTCGGTATAGTTTCGCTGACTGGTGACGTAAGAACGATGCGGAGTGTGTTTTAGATTAGTGTTTAAGGTGTCGAAGGTGTCGGGCTACTAATCAGAAGGTTGTGAGATTCAATCCCAGGTCCACCAAACTGCCATTGTTGGGCCCCTGAGCAAGGCCCTTAACCCTCAATTGCTCAGTACACATTGTACAATGTAAAATTTAACCCTGACCTAGTAAGCTATCATAAGAATATGCGTTTAATAGCGACCACAATGGGGTTCTGGATACATGCATTGATCTAAACCTATCCTTCGGAGTTTAAACCAGGAAACACCCAGGATCTAGTACTGGACCTCTCCCTCCATCTTCACTGTTTTTCTAAACACCTTTTTTGCACTGACACTTTAACTCTGGACTTGCACAGCACAGTGCCACATTATACACTCTATACACACCATACTGCACATATTGACTTTAAGGACAATCATTAAAAAACAATCCGCATTTATGCATATTTATGTATACACACAATTTTTTCACATAAATTTTCATATTTTATATAGTTTTTTATATAGTTTATACTTTGTATTTATCTATCTCCTTTTGGTTTTGGTTTTATTTAATTATTTATTTATTTTACCCCTAATTGCATTCCTTTTATGCTTAAATATGCAATACATATGCAAAAAGCATTTCACTGCATGTCGTACTATGTATGTTTGTGTATGTGACAAATAAAATTTGATTTGATTTGATTTGAAACGTGATACAGTGTACAGTCCGTGGACTGTGTCGGAGGATGTAACTACCATATATGTCTGTGGGCGGAGCTTAAACCGCGCTCACCTTTGGCCAACAGTGGAAGTGGGCGGAGTTGTCCTCGTCACTGACTATGTGCTTATTAACGTCCCCGTGTGTGTTTGTTACTTTTTAATAGTTCGACGTCTTCTAATAAGAAGCTCAGGATCTCCGTGAATCGACGTGAAAACACGGTGTGAGAAGATGAGGCTCCAGCTTGTTTTGTGCCTCTGCTTGTGGATACCTGTTGCTCAGTCGGTGAGTTGGGAGTCTTATCACTTATTCACGTGTCGGAATGATTCATTTTAACTTGTTCATTATTCATTTTATTTTTTTTAACTTGTTTTGTTTGCTTCGAGACGCGGTTTTCACACGTGGCACAGAAAGCATGGTTATGCGCTCGAGCGCAGTGTCGTTGTGTCCCTGGGAATTTTTATTGTTATGGAGTTTTTTTTTCCCCTTTTTCAATAAAGTGACTCGTGTGAATTAAGAACAGCCGTAAACTTCTATCGGGCTTTTTTTATTATTATTTTCCGTGTTACAAAGAGTCCAAGATTGTGTTTGCGTGTTAAAGGGAGGCGATACGTATAATGTACGTGAGCAGGTAAGTGTATCAGAATGGCACGCGCACATCAGCTCTCACAGGCCAAGAGCAGGATCATGATTCAAACCCTTGCACTTCCGTATTTTTCACCCTCTTTATATCTGTTACATGCCATCACTTCGTGCTGTGGATGTCACGATTGTGTTCTTGACCTTAATCTATCACTTTGTGTCCGTATATGCGTAAGGGCTCGGATATCAGATCCTCATAGGCGTGTTTGTTGGAGTCTTCTTTTATATCAGATCATCATGAGGGCCAATCTGAGATTCAGTAGAAGACAATAAATCAATCAGATTGCAGCACCGATGTCTGTTCCTTATGTGGTAAACTGCCTTGCCTTCACCTTGCAAGCATTTGCACATGACTTCTTAATCAGGAATGCTGTATGTGGAAAGTTTGAATGGCTTGGGGGCTTTTATTGATGGTTGTTGCTTACAGCCAAGCCTTAATTACCCCCCCCCCCCCATGCTTGTACACGTAAATGCCTTTTTCACAGTGTCAGCTATGTTGAGATACTAAACAAATTGCCTACCCAGATTGTCCCGCCATGGTTGTCGGGGAATGTAATTATGCTAGGCACTTTATGGTAAGAGTGTATGGCTATTTATAGAGTTACAGCCCATTTTAGTTGGATCCCTACTGCAGTTACTGTGCTGAGTTCAAGAAGTGCGCAGATTTCTGCGTTTTATGATGTCCCATACGTTTACATTTGTCTTGGGGTTAAATTGTGTAATAAAAGAATAGATACAAAAATTTTGTCGCATCAGACGCATCATTAAGACGCATCAGACTTTGCTGTGTGTGCGTTGCATGCATGCTATTGTAAACTCTTTACAATAACCGCATATGAGAGACCGGTACTTGATTGGTGACTTGTCATGGTTGAGAACAGGAACTGACTTTAGTTTTACATTGCCATTTCCTGAGGTCTTTGGTTAGCAGCTTTTTTTTGTGACAAACAGTAGCTATGTGAGGTTTTCAACAACGAACAGGCCACCTGGTCTTATCTGAAGCAAACACTGAGAAACATAAAGACAAACTGAACACACCCAGACACTCCATTATCCAGGCCATTAGTTCCTCTTGTCTGTCATTCCCTTTCAGCGTGTTTGGATTTTTTTTTGGCTGCTAGGATTGGTTTTTCTTAGTTGTTATGAAAGTGGAGACTATTTTAGAATGAGAAACATTTTACGAGGCTCTGGTATGAAAGTGAAGCTTATACACCCATTTGTTCTGATGAGTATGTAATTCCACGACAGTGGCTTTTTTTACTCTAAATATATATATGTACGTGTGTGTGTGTGTGTTCCCTATATCTGTCCCGTGATCACTTTGAACTTCCTAAATACTGATTTTACTGAAGTCAGCAAACTTGAAACTATTGTGGAGGATACTTTGTTTGGACATGTTCATTTTGTACAAATCCTTAAAATTCCAGTTTATTACATATTTGATGGTGTCTTCTTGAACCTCCTGTTTGTCAGACACAACCCAAATAACACTTTTCTTACCTGGGTATGTGCTTTTGGTTTTTCTGTGGTTGCTGTCATAACAAAGTAATTGCTATGACTACAGAATAGTTCACATGGTCTTGTCATGTTGCCTGACTCACCGGGTCCATGTCTGAGAGCTCTTCCCTCTCACACACGCGCACACACACACACAGGAGACTTTAATGCATGTCTTTATTTGAAGGAAAATCTTTTGTTGCTGTTTGTGAAGCAGCAAATCACACCCTTTAACTACAGCGATGTGATGCTCTGTATTTGTATAAAGCCTTTTCAGATGTGGTATAATCCCATTCCCCCCAAAAAAAAAGGTGGTACAGTGTAATCTCTTGGTGATTAATTAACATGACAATGAAACAGACTCCCAAGCACTCTGATGAAATGTGAGTGGATCACAATCACTTTTTTTTTGTTCTTCACACTTCTGAACTACTGTCTGCCTGTTATCACCCCATTCATTGATTGGCTGGCAGCCTTTTTGAGTCATAATTGTTTTCACCTTTCGGATAGTCCTGGTGAACGGTTTGGCTAATCCTACTTCGGAAGTGAACTTGTGCAGCTTTAAACACTGAATGACTCATCAGTACAGGGAAAGTGAAAATCCAGATTGTTAAGCAGCTAACAAAAGGCTAAATCATATGTATAATAAGAGCTCTGAATTACAAAGACCTAAATTGGAGCCTCTTTCTTAAAAGCTATGGTGTGTGATTGTAGACTTTAAGCTTTGGAACTCTTTGATAATCTGCTATCCTGAGAATTGCATATGCAACCGAAGTTTGTCCTTTATTTTTTTTGCAATAACATTCTTCCAAAGCTCATCACAAATCACATGTCTGGACATATCCTGCATGTATTATTGGACAAATAAACGCTTCATTGTGCTGTGCAGTCCCATGTCTTGGTTACCAAGGAACCTAAGTGAATAGGGTAGAAAATGGTACTTGGTGTATGGTAGTGATGTGCTCTTGGACAGTTAGATAGCCAAGTCTATTAATAAGGGAAATTATTATAAGAACGTATAGCATATTTGTGGTCATTGTTAAGTTAGTACATCCATTGACACCATTTCACAGAAGACTTGTTCCAATTTTTATTTCCCATTATTATGTTTCACTACAAGCATAACCTACTAGCAGGGTTATCTGTCTTCCAGGCAGATTAGTTAATTTAAAACAATTATGCCGATGTGTGTAGTGCAAAGCGCGGTATGATTCGGAACATGTTGCTCATGCTGTAATTACTGCATTGACGCCAACCTAAAGGACCTTAAATATGCATGCTGAATAAAATATTTGTTGTACATGAGTAAGAAGTAGGGGATATTCTTTCTGGTTGGGGAACCCACTCATCAACCTTGAATTGCATAGCTTAAATATTATTTTTACTGCTATTGTCTAATCCACACACATTTTGTCCATCATGCCCTTCCAGTAAGGATAATGTACCTTTTTGTGGTGTTCGAGGAAAATCCCAGCTCTGAATTCCAGTCATCGATATGTCTCAGCCTGTTTTTTAAAAGACTGAAAGCGCAAGCCTTACCGGTTACCGGAGCACAGCCACTGAATGCAAGCCATTTTTTTCCCATGCATATTACTTGGTGAGCTTGTGTCACACCCAGCTTGTGCAAGATGTTTTCATGCTCTTTACAGTTCACTAAGCAGCCTAAGCTTGTGTGACATTTACAGGTGTGCATCATGCGTTTGATGTGTTTTTTTTTCTCTCTCTTATTATTCTTAACCATTGTCCTGGATCATCAGTGTGAACAGACAGGTCTTGAGAGATGGAATGTTGCAGGGAAAAAATGTCCAGCAATGGTGTATATGAAAGCTGTCATTTTGTGTAATAGGTCCACTTGAGTAAAGTATTTGTTTTAACGAGGCATTTCTCATAAATCATTGAGCTCACCAGCAGCTTATTATTTGATGAATCGTCAATGAGTTTAGCATTCTAATAAGTGTTTGTTTGTTTGCTGCAGTCACTACTAATTCATTTCTTTGTTTTAATTAGTATTTTTGTGTTTGGCTTAGAATACCACCAAATTAGATAGGTGCTGAAAGCTTCTTGTCAGTGTTTTTCACTATAACTTCAACCCCCACATTCCACAAGTGCCAGTGTGTGTGTAGGGTGGTCAAGTGAAGTCTGTACTCGCAGTGTTTTGATAAAAATAAATATGAATAACATACTCTAATCATCTCGAAAATTTTAGAATAGCACAACATTATGTTCATTAAATGGAAGTCTGAAGTGATTTCAAATGACCTTTATTACTTTGTGCTGTTGTTGAACTCTGTTCAGTGAAATGTTTCTTTTACCTCTGTTTTCTATGGAGTAAAAAAGTTTTGGGATTCACATGTAGTCAGTAAAACGGGCCAGCTTGCGAGGAACATTTGATATTCGAACGTAAACTGGTCAGGACTTCCTTTTGACGCCTGGCCTGAGAATGGCCTGTGTTTATATAGGCCTTGTCATGACCATAGAGGAGGGATTAAAGCAATGCTGTGCGTACCAAGCGGTGAAAGATAACGTCACGTCTGTCGGACGTGTTGGCTGAAATCTTCCAGACGCTGCTGGAGTCATGTTAGTGTTCTGTCTATTGGAGCATGACCGCATGGCCCTGAACTCCTTGATGTGTGGTAAAAAAAAAAAAAACTTAACATTTTATTTAATATGTTAAATTTTCCTCAAGATTTCAGTATTGGGAAAAAAAGTTTCTTTTAGAACATTGATATACTTTTCTTCACTGTTTGCCCTTTGAGTTTTTTAAAGGAGGGAATTAGTAAAAATTGCTTGTCTTGTGGGATGCCGGCATGTGTGTGGTTCCTATCCACACATGTTGTTGCATGCTTATGTATGTTATAGTGTCATGGGTTGAATTCAGGGAAAACAGACTTTTTGGCAGAACACAAAGTCTGGCTGACTTTAGTGATCTCAGGAAATCAGCACATTGTGTGAAATGTATCTGCCCCCACACTTTTCCCTGAATAGTGCTGAACTTAACCCAGGGCTGAGGAGACTTATAGAGGTGGGATGTCACACGTGTATGCGAGTGTAGAGGGCAGACACCTACACTGGCCCTGGGCTATTTATACATGGCATCAGCTTCCAGACAACTCCACACTGCCACAGTAAAGAAGGAACTTCTTTTACTCGTTTACTGTAATCGGAATAACTGTTTACTGTAATTCAGTTCAGCCCAGTCACGATCTACGTGATAGCCTTGTACTGTTAATCACACTCACAGAATTACTCAGAGTAAATATCATGTACGTCAGTGCTTTGAGACAAGTACATACAACTAACTGTTGCTTAATGTCAGACACTGAACCCGGCCAGTCGATTTGCATTCAAATGACAATGGAGTATCTTTACGTCATTGTAATGAAAAAGGCTGCATGAGTTGTTTAAGGCACACAAATGCTTTTTTGTTTTCAGAGTTTTGTTCTTCGATATAAAAATGCCCGCACTAAATGGCCTCCACCGACCAAAACCTGTTAAGTCTTTAGTGGAGTACTAGGATAAGCATTGCCTGGGGACTACTAGAACACCCCATGGTTAAGACTTTTAATTGTATAGCCGTACAGCTGTTGGGGCTTGTTAGCTGACCAAAGTAGATTTAGATGAAACTTGAACTTCGGTGCCAAATGGTAGCAGGAGGATGGAATATAGACTAGCTTTACTACCTCATGAAAGATTTTTATGTGGTGTGGCGTTGTTGTTTTTTGTGGATCAGCCAAAAGCACCTGAAGTATGCATTTTTGTAATGTGAAGCTGCCCTACTGGCCTCCATTGTGATTGGCCAGTGGGCTGAAACTTTGTGTAAAGTTATAGCCTGAGGCCTGTGGCTCAGTGACTTAGTGCAGACTTACTTTTCAAGTGCGGGTCACTTGAGTAGATGTAATATGATTGAACTCAAGCTTCTCAGTGAGTCTTACGAGTTTGGAGCAGTTTTTTTTTTTTTTTTGGAGATGTGGGGTCTGCCTTTTAATTTTTATTATTATTTTTTAATAGTAGTGAAAATCACACCTAACTTTAGTTATTATTCTGTTTAACTGGTTACTTTTGCATGCAAATGCTTACGCTTGGATGTAGTTGTCCCGTTATTGTAATTTATAGGAACCTCTATGGCTTCAACAAATAGCCAGCATAGTATTGTGTACACAATAAAATAATAGTATAATGTTTGAGTGGTTAGTTGGGAAGTATATATTAATTTAGTCTGTCTGTGCTGATGGGGCTGGATTTTTTTTTTCTTCTAAAGGGTTGTTTACAAAACGTTTGAGCACCTTTTTTAGACTTTCAGTAAGAGTGGGTTTTCTTTATTGTATTAGCTGACATGTATTACTTTGTAAACTTCCTCTAGGGGAAAAGTTAAAAATGAGTTTCATGTCTATACCTTGTCCTTCACCAGGCTACCTTAGCGTACAACCCTACATTCAGACGGCTTAAATTCTAGCCAGAGAATACTTTTTATATTAAGGCTATTCATGTATTTGGTTTCAGGGACACAGGCAGCAGGTTGTCCTTTTTTGCTTTAGACAAGCTGCTTGTTTGACAGTGAAGGGTTTTTCTTTTCTCATATTGAATCACCATCTGTACCTGCCCCTTTTGTTTTCTGCTCAGCTTTTTAATTACTGCACATAAAAACATAACTAGAATTTCAACTCCCTTTTGTAATACCTCTCATCTATGATGGTGTCTTCTGAACATCGCCTGAACTTTCCCAACCTTTTTAAAAATCAGTTGAAGCTGCTGTACAGGAAAACAGTCGGTGAGATTGTTTCCTGTGATCTGGACTGCAGATCCACATTAGTTAACCATCAACTGTTTTTATTGTCTTACTCCACACTTTCCTTGAATGCAAACAAATCACGAGCCATTGAGTAGAGACTTAACAGCTTCGTTTAATGTAGGCATAACTGCAGGGACACAATATCCTACACAGAGAGGAACAGTTTTATGTGGTATTAACACTGAGTGAACAACTGCTGGCAGACCGCTTTAGCTAAACTGGCTCCATGGTGTCTATGGCTCATATTAAGCAATAGGGTTTGAGGGGTCAAAGGGCACAAAGCGTCATATAAAGCTACAGGGACCGAGGCTTTAGGTGTTCATTTTGGGAGCCTTTTATATCAGAATATTTTGAGAATATGTACTTGCATGTGCTGGTTTAAAAAAATCTCTTATCAGTATGCATGAACCTGTTTTGTCAGAAATCAACTGACTATAAGTGTAGTGGAAAGTAAAATCTAATAACATTACTACAAATGAAACTTGTATGCTGTCATACATGTAAGATATATTGCCAAATATGTGGACACCTGATGATCACACCTGTATTTGGTTCTTTCCTAAAATGTTGCCACATATTTGAGACACCGTGTATGTTGCGATGTGTTTGCTGGATCTATGGGGCCCTGTTTTAGCATGACAATGCCCATGTGCACAAAGCACGGTGCATAAACATAATTTGCTAACAATGTGGGTGATTTTAAGTGGCCTGTGCAGATCCCTGACCTCAACCCCAGTCTGTGAACACCTTTTTGGGATGAACTAAATGCTGACTGCTTGCCAATGTCAGTTCTTTGACCACACTAATGCTATTGTGGTTGAATTAAAAAAAAAAAAAACACATTACAAAATGCATTCCCTGTGGAGTGGAATTTACAAAATGATGATTATATCTGGAACGGGATGTTCAGAAACTACATGTTTGTGATTGGTCAGATGTGTCTATCCTTTTGGCCATATAGTGTGTGTGTGTGTGTGTGTGTGTGTGTGTGTGTGTATAGAAAAGATTTCAAAGATGTATGATGGGGAAAGAAAAGACAAACTACCGTGGTTGTAATGTGAATCTATGAGGAACCTAAGCTTAACATTGTCTTTATTTCTTTCCTCAGTTTGGAGTTCATGCACCAGAAGATCAAGATGGATCAGGAGATGATGAGTTCTCTGGGTCAGGGTCAGGATCAGGAGATTTTGGTAGGAGATGTATTGCTTCTTACATGGTTGGACTGTGACATCGTACGCAGAGCATATCTCATAACCTATGTCAGCCTAATGAATTAGTGTAGATTATCACAGATAACAGCTTAGTGTAGTCTTTTATATCTAGTCTCTCTCTCTCTCTCTTATACAGTGAACGTACATTAGTTGTAATACTAACTTTAATTCTTTGTTTTAATATTTTAGAAATCTGGTTCTCTGAACCTGAAGTGACATACCAAGCAAATCCTAACACTACAAAGACACCCTGGATCACAGATGCCCCTGTTAATCTTCCAGAACATTCAGTTACCCCGTTTGTCAATCCTGACACTGAGACTGAAACATCTGACCATGTCTCTGAAGCTCTTTTGCCACACACCACCCAAATCATGGAGACTCAACCATCTCTGTTCATCAGCAAATCATTTGGCTCAGTGGAAGATCAGAAAGGTGAGACCACAGCAATCAGCACTGTGGCACCACAGCCAGAGACCACTGTACCTCCGGCTGTGAAAGTACCAGTGGTACCTACGCAAGAGGACGAATACACGACTGCAGCCAAAGAGGAGGAGGACACCACAGAATCCTCCGTCACCGAACAAGAGATAGAAGAAACCACAGTTGTTGAATCTGTGTCTGTGACGACTGCACCACCTGATATGGAGACCACACCACTCCTTCTGAGCACAGCATCACCTAGTGATTTAGCTGATACTGAAGCTTCGGGTGATTCTGTTGAAGTCACTACTGTTCAAGGCATTGGTGAAGATTTTAGTGAAACTAACATAATTCCAGAGGACCGTGAACATGTGGGGAAACCAAGATTGGTAAGAGGACTTGAATTGTATTGATATTTTGTATTATTTAACATATCTAGAGGGTAATTTCATAAGTTACTTGTAGTTTAATGTTAATACTATATATAGCCTTACAATTAGGAAAAAAATCTTTCCACAAGAAAATCCATCTCACACCAATGTTTTGTTTTTTGGCAGAATGATCATGACTTTGAATTCGAAAATGAAATCCAGACGGTATTAAACTCAGACGTTTCTGGGTCTGGGTCTGATTTTGCTCGAGGCAGTGCTTCCGACAACGATAGCTTACTGGAAAGGAAAGAGGTCCTTGCAGGTATGCATTATATTAACAATGCCATATTGTTCCAATATTGTGTTTTGGTATTTGGGTCCAGTGGAACATGCTGCCTTGTTCAGCTTATGGTAACCTTAATTTATAATGCATGAGTCAGTTCATTTGCTCATTCAACATTTATTCCATACTTCCATCCGGTGTCATAATACACAATTAAATTTAAGACGATGAGGTCATTTGAATGGAATGATCTTTTCCATTAGACTGATCATTTCCATGTTGTATTCACAGGTGTCATTGCGGGAGGTGTGGTGGGCTTGGCTTTTGCCATCATGCTTGTTGCTCTCATGGTGTACCGCATGAAGAAGAAGGATGAGGGAAGTTATTCACTAGACGAGCACAAACATCCCAATGGAGGCTACCAGAAACCACAGAAACAGGAAGAGTTTCTGGCATAAAGACTCCTTTAAACGTACTATCTCTGTCTCTCTTTATTCTGTGCTTGACTGCCACTTCTCAACTCGTCAGATTCCTATCCTTGGTGACCCATTTTTTGTTTTGGTTTTATATCCACGTTGGATTCGCAATACATCGGATTTGTGCCAGAAACGGTTAGTTGATCTTCAGGAAAGGTTCACTTGTGTTTTCTGTGGGTTTTTTCCTGCTACTAAAGGATTATCACACTGTGGATTGAGACTGTTCTCATGAGCCCTAGTTATGAGTTACAGACTGCGGATTTTTTTTTTGTATAAATGTATTAAAAAAAGGGTTCTGCTTTCTGCCAGTGCTGTGAAACCACAGTAAACATGAACCCAGCTTCTCATTTCCAATGTGCCTTATTTCCTGTTCCAGCAAACTGAAGTGCACACTGTGCAGCAGCGAGAGAGCTCACCTCCTCCAGTTGTTTGTTGCTGTGGTAACAGATAGTTGCCATAGGGACAGAAAACATGGATTGCACTTTTGACATGCAAACATTTACAATCACTGTTTGCTTGGAACTGTTAATGTTTCTGCTTGGCCTGGACATGCTTACTTTCACTCGTTGAAAACAACTTTCACTTGTTGTTTTATCACGCGTGTTGAAGGAGAGGTGCTTCACCGTGACGAGTGGGATTCCATTCAATTTCCTCCTTTTTTTGTACTTGCTCTGAAGATGGCGTGCAAGAACCAGCCATGCAAAATTGGTATTGGGGAAACTGTATAAATAATTGTTGATGGGATGTGACTGTATTACACAATATTGCTCTATTTTCTGGAAAGCTAAATGTGTTGTGACATTCTGTGTCCCCTGAATTCTCAAATATACTGTATGAAATTTTACAAGTGCAGTCTTTTCTTTGTGACTCCAGCTCTTTGTACATATGCTAGTGGACCAAATCTACAGATTGAATACCTTTTCCGAGATAGATGGCTAATGTATATTACCAGGTCATATGAGGCCTACTTGTATAAGTGCATACATGCTTCTCTGTTTTTAGTTATCACTTGTATTAAAGGACTTCTCGGCTGCGACAAGCTTTCTGAAAGGCATCATAATGCAACTTATTTGCTCATGTTCACCCCTAACTCTGCCTAAACAATAGTTCTGAAAGAAACGTTATATTGGCTTCCTGGACAATACCAAGCTTTGTGCATTAAATCAGTTTTCTAAATGATGTCATTAAATAAGAAAATATTTTATTAAACCTGTTCCTTTGTGTAAATGCTAATCTTACTTGCCATGGATTTAGCTGCTTATAATGGCCGAGCAGAGTAAAGACGTATTACTACTAAAGTTTCATGCTCTGTGTGTATTACTGAACCTGCGCGTGCCATGTGATCTGTACAGCTTTCTTTTGTTTTCACCTTTTTAAGTTGTTAGTATTTTTTATTTTTTTTTTTTTATTTTACAAATGGACAAATGTGTTTTGATTCTTTGGGTACCATATTCCAGGCTTCAGGTTAGCTCACCTATTTGTCCATAATGGAATTTTTGAAAGAGGAAGTGGCAAAAGTGTGTGTGAAAGTACACTTGCGGTAGAGTGAACCGCTTGTGCCTTCGCAGAATGGCTGGCCACGCCTCAGAGAGAGCTACCTTTGTGTTTTGTTGCTGTGCAAAAGAAAATTAGACCTACTTATGTCATAGTTTGTACAAATCTCTCTATTTATTATTCACAGTTGTTTTCTATGTTTAATAAAAGGGAGTCCATTTTCAGCATTGTGTAACTTGGAGTTTGTTCTGTGCAGCTGAATGAGAGAATCTGTCTTGTATGTTTAGTAAAAAGAGGATCAGAGACCTTTTAGTATATAACTTTTTTTGTTAGCTTATGGCTTCATGTTCCAATCATGTTAATAACTTTGTCCTGATAACCGTGACACACCTGTACTTTACTGCAATTTAATGTTGGTGAGTCAGACATGATCTTTGTAAGTGACTTTTTGCAACATGTACAAGGCTGAAATGAATGACGCTGATTTAGAATGATGTTCCACGTCAGGCTACTCACTGTACGTAAACAACTTAACGGACGCGTCAGGTCATGCTTGAATGAGTCATTTACCAGTGGAAATGATTTAAGCACCTCTGGCACTCGCTTCTTGTTATAACGTGTAGAGACCAGCTAGCCAGAGAGTTACAACATATAGACTGAATAGGACAATGTCTTTGTACATAGATCTTTCGGTTATTGTGGTGCCTTTTATGTTTTAATTGAGTGAATAACGAGTGGTGAGATTATACACACCAATAAGGACTCCAGCTTATTACAGTCTTATATCTTCTGTAACGTGTATCAAGAAACAGTATTTCAACCAGACATTTACCTGAGAATCTAATGCAGACATGTATTTTGCTTCAGGATACTGGCTCATGGAAGACTGAACTTTCAAACCCTTTGAGATTATGTTGAGAAATGTGTACAAAAGACATTGGACACTTCAGAGCTTAATAAAGTACTGACTTGTATCACATCTAAGCCTTATGTTTTAACACGGATTTATTTAAGCACTTTCAAATTTGCTTTTTGTTGAAAACTTTTATTTACTGCCAATTATTTTAAATTCAACGCTCCTAAAGTCGCTGGGTTTAACCATGACACCGCTGTGTAGGCGTATCACTACCGGTTACCTGAAGCATGTAAAGATTGGGAACTGAAAAGGTGTGTGATTGAAGATAAAGCACTGGCATGTCAAGACTAGTCACAGAATGCCAAGGAAGCTGTTCCTTCTTTCCAGATAGTTCTGCTCCATCTCATCACAGTATGACTAATTTCCCCTTGGGTGCTGTAGGCCTGTGGGCTACTGCTTTAACTGAGGAGAAAAGCCAAATACAGAGAGAGAAAACAAGAGCACGCTTTCACAAAGACCCCACACATTGCTAAAAGCCCATCAAGCTGTGGGATGCTTGAGACGAAAGCGTCAGAGGAGGAAGTGCATATTTTTTTTCAAAGCCCTTGCAGACTTTCATGTGTACGACGAAATGTTTCGACTGACAATCTCTCAACCATTTATCAGATGACAGCTGGGCTTCAGTAGGCAAAACACAGCATAAACATTCTATTATCTGTCCAACTCCACACTCCTCTGGCTCCTGATAGACTCCATATGGACTGCACAGAGAATAAAAAAAGACTACTTCCTGTCATCACTAGTGCGGACAGAATTGTTATTGCTTTTGGGAATGAATAAAACTTTCAATGATGAAAAAAATGAGGTCACTAAGCTTAGAAAAAAAATAGTGGATGTAAGATATCTGGATTTACATACTATTGTACAGTTGTACTTCAAGTGCTTTCAAACAATAACCAAGTAAGTGCCAAGTCCATGCTTCACTATAGCTCTTCCCATTGTTTCATTGCTCTGGAATTGGTACGAGCCTGCATCAGCTCTGAAGAGAAATATGTAGCAACTTGAATTTTTGTAAACTGTCACTTCCATTACAGTTGCTGTTAAGAGCTGTTGGAACACAGACTGGTTCCTGTTATCTTATCTAGATATAATCAGCTCAGACACATCATGAGGACATGAATTAAAAGCACCAGGTTGCTATGAAAAAGTGCTGTTTGGTATTACGTAGTACTCGCATCCTAACAACAAACAAACAAAGCTTGGAAAAAGGATGAAAATGGGGGTTTGTATAAGTAGTTTGTATATACAGCCATCACAAGACACAGTACATATGGAAATATAAAAATATATACAACCTAATTTATTTATTTACTGATTTCTCAGTTGTTGTTTTAGAGAGCGATTATTTATTTGTTAGCCTTACAGTTTGCCTATATGTTAAAACTTCAGTTTGTATATAACCTCTATCAACGTACTGTTCTTTGGGGAACCATAGTCTGCTGCAGGCCATGGGAAAGCCCAATACACACACACACACACGTCTGTCACATTGGCCCAAATAGACCCAGCCCAGCAGGGGCCTCCTCCTAATGAGGAGCTTGTGCGCTCTGTTTGTCGCATTAAATCGTAAAGCAGACTTTTAACCTCTCTTTATGACTTCCTTTTATCCCATACAGCATCGTAGATGCAAACCTCAAGCTCCACTGTCTACAGCAAGGCCGGTGTGTTTATATGCAGTCTGCGTGGTAATGTGGTATTGTGTGAGTCCCACACGTTTTCCTGTCAGCAAGTTGGGGATCTGTGTATCACCAGTCCATATCCTTGGTCTGGGTTGTCTGTGAATCATTGTGGCGGTTTTATGACTCATGTGTGATAGTGGTGGGCTGTGAGAGCCTTCCTGCCTTGTCATGCTTATGTTCATGAGCTACCATCACAACATGATTTTTTGATGTCTAGTTCTATTTGATATTTAATTGTATAATAACGATTCGATTTAATCTGTCAGATTCATGTGGTAAAATAGGCAGCCTTGACTTTCAGGTGATGTCTAATATTACCCTCCAAGGTAGCTGTGCCAATTACATCACTTCACTTTTCTGAGGCAGGAGAAGTAAGGTCAAGTACTGAGATGAGGTAATACAAATGAAATATATATCACAAATTCTGTGATTCTTTTGATGTGGTTTAATTATCACCATTAGACAACTAATCATAAACTGTGGTAATAAATGTACAAAAATAGCCCTAGGACTGCCACAGAGTTAACCATAAATTGCCAAAGAACTTCCGAGCTAAACACAAACCCTAAAGGGCCACAGGGCTAAAAATAAAGTACTGCTTTACATAGATTAATAAATGTTTTTATTTGCACTTCGCCTCCTCAAGACAACAGTTCCCCAGCATCATTTCACTTAGAAGTTTGGGGTTTCCTCTTTCTGTTCTTGCTGCAGCTAACTAGCTCTGCATGTTGCTATTAGCATGTAGCAAGGATAAAGAGGTTTACTGGATGAAAAGTCCTATGTAGAACCCGAAGTACTCAATAACTCATTCACTGATAAAGATGAGGATATAGAAATAATAGTAATCACTGGGTTATCATAAATTACATCTTGAGAACACATTTTTAATCTAACCTAACCTTAAAAAAGACCTGTTTTTGGTTTCAGAGCTTCCCTTTAGATTTAACTAAAATTACCAAAGATCAATCCCAGTGGTGAAGTGTAAAAAGTCATTTCTTTTATGTAGAGGTGCAATATACTTCCTTTTTTTTATCTCATTACTTTCATGTTTTCATCTTAATTATGCTTATTACACTATACTTATGCTGATTGACTCATTGGTTTAACTGTCTATTCAAAGCATTCATGCCAAGCCTATCTTGATTAACTCTCAGACGTCAGAGTTTGTGTGTATATAACACTAATCCACTCAAATAACTCTCCCACAACTGCAGCACAGCCAAGAATGGACTTGCCTAGTAACGCCTCCCAACCAGAGACATTCACTGTTCATCACACTGTTGCCTGAGGTCTTTCTGATCTGGAACAAAGGCCAGCTGAATATATTCTAATGAAATAATGCAGGAAGAATTTTCTCTGCCCTAACATATGTGTACATGTAGACCTATGAGCTGTGTGTGATAATTACTTGCCACTCTGTGGATGAGCCTTGTATAATAAAAACTGAATTTCATTATAGTATATATTTCTTGCAATAAAACATCTAAATGAAGATTCACCCACATTTATTTCTGTAAAGGACATTAAGGAAAGGAAATTAAACAGTTTTTATTCAATGTACCCTTAATGTAGTTAATGAACCAAAATAAAAATGTAAAAAGTAGGTTCAAAGAGGAATCTTAATACAAGCAAGGACAGCCTACAATTATGCCTTAAACTGTAGACACAGTGGATTTTTGTTTGGCTGAACTCATAACATATGTAATAATATTTCAGTCATTTATATAGACTTAATACATTTACAGCATTTTTTGGCAGACACGTTTATCCAGAGTGACTTACATTTATGTCATTTATACACATGAGCAATTGATTGCCCAGGAGTGGAAGCTTGGTGGCCCTGGGATTCAAAATCCCAATCTTCTGAGCAGTAAGCCAATGCCTTAATAGCTAAGCTACCCCTGTCACGTTTTGTAAAGTAGGTCTTAGCTCCAAATTTGAACAAGAAAATATGTAATATGAACTATTTTGTAGAATACTCAAAGACAAGACATACTTTTGAAGTTCCCAAGCTTTTAATGCATATAGTTCATAAATAGGTTTATGACTTGTATGTACATGAGTGTGCCATGCAGTAGATGGATGAGTGTATAGAGGTAGACAAGATTAGACAGCAAACACTTGTAAAAAGCCTGCAGGAAAACACACTGGAGAGAAAAACAAGTTCAGAAACAAGTGAAGGGAATGTGCTGAACTTTTAAGCTGTTTTTCAGCATGATTCAAAATACAGTATATGCATAAATGTATGCAATTCATTATTTCCATTAATAAAGTTGAATACATATTGGACATTTTTGAATATGTTTTATCTTAGATGTTAAGCATAACTGAATAAAGATGGTGTCCAGCATATAGTGTAGTGTGAAGTAAATCCTTACTTGTCTATGAGGAGCAGAGTTAACTAAACAATAACAGGAGATCTGTCCCACTCCTGGTATATATACATTCCACTTCCACAGTCCCACAGGAGCCATATGCCAAGCATTCTCATGTCAATTCTCTTTTTCCCTCCTATCAAACGAACATTAATATCCCTGCCAGGACTGGGGAAACTCCAAGCATCAATTTACAAACTGTCCAAGTTTACATAGCATAATACAGAACAGACAAAAGTCATTGTTTAAGTTTGTCATTCTTTTTTCTGTAGACATTTTTATTTGAAATGGTTATTATGTAACATGCAAAAGACTCTTGCAAAGCTTCAGTAAAACCACCATGTTATGCACTGATGCCATCCAGCAGCATTATGCAATAACAGACTATATGGCCAAGCGACAAGACTAGATAGACTAGAAACAAGACTATATTTTCACCTGACCATCACATCCATATGTGGGTCCTCACCAAACTGTTGCCATAACTTTGAAATTGCACAATTTTACAGGATATCTTTGTATGCTTTAGCAGTATAATTTCCATTCATTGGAATTAAAGGTCACCATACCTGTTCCAGCATGGCATTGCTCTTGCTTACAAAGCAAGCTTTGTGAAGAAGTGTTTGTCTAAGTTGGAGTTGAAGAACTCATGTATGAACACAGAGCCCTGACTTGAACCCCACTGAACATCATTGATATGAACTATAATACTGGCTACCCCCCAGACCTCCTCATCCGACATCGGTGCCTGATCTCACTAAAGCCGAAAGAACACAAATCCGCACAGCAAAACTCCATAATCTAGTGGAAATCCTTCCCAGAAGAACGGAGTGTAATATAACAGAAAAAGAGGATTAAATCTGGAATGGGATGTTCAACAAGCATATTAGGTGTCACGTGTCCACAAACATTTGTTCATATAGTGCAGCACTTTGTGAATGTAAACTTCAGGTGATAGATCAATAAATATACACCATATAACACTCGGAATGTGACAAAAAGGAACTCACACAGAGTGACTAACATTTTATAATAATTCAAGAAAGGTAATTAAGATTAACAGCTGCACTTTAAAGTCATTATTTTATATTTATATGTAAATATCATAATGCTGACTGGTTTGGCTGATCAGTACACATCAGTGCACATAGACTTTACAATGACTTGTGTTAATTACCCATCATAAAATTCACCCAGTTAAATCTAATTAACACAATTTTCTGCAACATGGTAACCAGAGTTTGCTCCTTTAGTTTGCTAACGAAGCTACATCATGTTTATTACTTCTGGAATATCAACAGCATGTGAGTAGACTGTAGCCTTGTAGTATGCAGAAATCTATGCACTTTGTATTCGTTTCAGTGAGTACTCAATGAAATTTACCTTAAGTAATGTTCATGTGGATTAGTCTATTTACAATAGATTTATTAATGTTTCCTTTGTTTTTTACAGCCAGTTTATACCATGCGTTATTATGAGTATGTAACATGAAGAGGCGGAGAAGAAGTATTTTGGCAAGCCCTTGAGAGAATGCAGATTTAAATCATAAAGCAGCAGGAAGAAACTTGAAAATGAGAAGATAGCCGGCTGTCTAAGACAGACAGGAAACTGCAGGTGAGGGATAAAGTTCCAAGGAGAGGAGGAGGAGGAGGAGGCGGAGGAGGAGGAGAGGAAGAAGGAGTGATGGAGAAAGGCTTTGTAGCTCAGTAATGATCAGATGTCCCTCGGCCTCATTTTCCTCTCCAACTGCCAGCCCCAGCTGGATCAAGTAGATCAAGAGGTCCTTTCACACACACACCTGGACAAACAGGCAATAAAAGTCACACAATACAATTATTAACACAATCATTTCTGCCAAAGGTCATGATACAGGTTTGAAATAAAAAGTCTAATTAGTTAGACTGTAGATGGATCACAAACTGGGTTATATCTTTCGACTAGTTTTTAATACTGAGCCGTGTTTGGAAACGTATTCATTTGCATGACCCAGGGTTCTGATGTTTCCTGCTGAGTGTCAGTTTTCCAACCACATTTAAATGTAACAGGTAAAACAAGGTGTTTCATTTCTAATATCCGTTTTCAATAGTTGCATAATATCTTTCAAGCAAAGTTCCTGCTTGTCTACTTCATTGAAAATCTGTGCCCTTACTAATTACTAAAGCCAAAAGAATTTGCTTAATAATTTGCTTAAAAATGCACAATTAGTTCTTGCAAGCCTATATAGAATTCATAGAATGATCATCTAAATGCATATCTTAAACTAGTAATTAATTTTACTTTTAATCTGGTCAGCTGGTTCCAGCACGTTGCACAGTGTTTGAACATGGGCCAGATTAATTTAATTTTGCCTAACATTTTGGAGTTACACACTTTGTCCAGATCCCATTTTTATCCTTGACTGGTGTTCACATGTCGTCATTAGACCGTGTCGCTCCTGGACCTTCCTCCTCAACCAGGGCTTTTATGGAGAAAATGCACACACAAGCCTGATTCGATCAAAAGGGAAAGGATTTCCACATCCTCACTGGCCTCCATTAACGAGCCCTGGAAATGGGCACAGGATTTATTGGTCACTTTATAGAAAGGAGTTGAGTCTGATGTTGGGTCTGCAGGCCCTTCAGCGACATGCATAAAATGCCCTCATGGCCTGAGTTATTGCACAGACCTTTTAACAGGCTATCATGTTGCAAAAAAGGCATGTGAGGCAATAATCACTTTTGGGCTTTTTCAGGGGTGATACATCTTACTGTTGCTTTATTTCTCAGGCAAACACAGTAAGAGATATGAAGGGGGGACTTAAAGGTCAACTGTATTTTGAAATAGATGTATGGCCTTTTTTCCACTTTTATGCAATTTATATCATTTATTTGATGTTATAGTGCAAAATAAATTGAAATAAAAAAAAAATGTCTGCCTAATACTTTAATGGATTTTTCATCACTGTGTTTTATTCTCTCTTATTCTTGACTGTCCCTCTTATCACCTTCCCCTTTTTTTCATCCTGCACACTGCATGCTTTCCTATGTCATAAATATCCACCCTGTTCTAATTTTAATAAACACGTATAATTAATGTTGCCATGCTTTGCTTTAACGGTGGGGGAATAGGGCTTTGAAGCAGATTGTTCTGGGTACCAGATGGCCACACTGAAAGGGTCAAAAAGAGAAAATATCAAAGGCCTTGGACTGCAATTTATTGTGTGGGCTGTGATCTCACATTGCCTCCTGAGTGAAATTTCAGTGGTGTTTTTTTTTTTTTACTGGTGTTGCCACTTCTCCACATATTCACCATTACACACTGTCTAATGAATCAACAATGTAACTGGCTGATATTTACCACATCCCTTAGCTTGCAAATTTGATTGTCTTAATGGTGTTTGCATGTGTCTTACTGTATTCATGCACATGTGTTTGTATATGTGTTTGGCTATTTGAGAAAAAAACGTGGTTGCATTAAACTTCAAATGTTTGGCATTTAAATGATTGAGCTTGGAAATAAGAGTCACTTTACCTTCAGGATTGACAGAGAGTACACCAAAAGGTTTATTTTCAGTAAAGTGAAAAGCAGCCTGAACTAAAAAAATCAAGACATCGGTAAGAGATAGTGAAGGCCAAGAGGAAACGGAAGAAACTGCTGAAACAAAGCTCTTAAAAATATACTGTAGACAAAAGGAAGTCTAGCATTTCACTGTTCATAAACATACAGTGAAAGAGTTTTTAACTACAGTGTGATTTGCAATGCAACATGCCTGACTGGAATACCACACATGTCAGCTATCATACTCCCAGAATCCACCACAAACACAGCGTCTTTCTTCTGAACACATAAACAAAAGTTTTTCCAAGCGTAATGCGTTATGGTCTTGCTTTACACAAATTTCTGCAATCCTATAAATCGCTTATTAGAAAGGACTGTGAGAAAATCGGCTCATGGTGAACTCTGTTCTACATTCTTTCCACTCTAAAACTAGAAATTTTCAGTCACACTTATTACGCATGTCCACATAAGCACAATGATGTTACATTTATTAGGTAACGAGACATGGTATTGCAGTGAGATGGCCAGACAGTGATGCAATGCTACTGCAACAACCTCCAGCACAAAAGCAGAGAACTCCACAAGGTATTATATTCAAATAACCTGGCACTTATATCAGCAACTGTCTGAAGTTCAAACTGAACCATGTACTACCAAGACATTGTCTGTGAATCTGCTTATACTTCACATAACACTCTCAGACAGTCGCTAAGACGAGGTGGAAGAATCATAGGCTGTGAGTTGGGGTATTTATAGACGGACTGCTAGATACAAAGTAAAGTATGGAGGCATGGAATGATTAATTGTTCTATATCTTTCATATTCTTAACTATTGAAAAAGGTATGAAACTGACATTTTCTGACTAACCATTTATCTACAGTGCATTCTGTCATTGTCTACTTTATGTAGAATTGTCTCTAAGCATGCATAAGACATCAAAGCTTGTGTTGGATGAGCTACAACAGCAGAAGACCACATTGGGTTACACTCAGCCAAGAGCAAGAGTCTTGGCCACTGGTTTATCAAAACTGGACAGTTGAAGATTGGAATTAAAAAGAATTTCATAAATATATTCATAAAGATTCTAAGAATGATCTCCGAGAGCTCCTAATTTAGCTTAAAGATTTCTAACTAGGAATATTAGCTTAAGAGTGATTCAGGACTGATATCGAAGCAACTCTGAGCAAGCAAATTAAAACAACTTTTATCTTAGAGAGGAGGCAGGGCTGACTCTATTGCTCAGTGTGACTCATTTTATTGAGGACTGTGATTGGTTGTCCAATAAAAAATAAAAAATAGGAGCGCTTTTAAAATATGGTCGATATAAGCCTTCACTTTGTCTCTATGTAAAGATATTTGAGGCTGTGTAGGGATTACATTCGTAAATGATCATATTAGCAATGCGCTAACGTCTGGATATATATACAGGTGCATCTCAATAAATTAGAATGTCATAGAAGAGTTCATTTATTTCAGTAATTCAACTCAAATAGTGAAACTTGTGTATTATATAAATTCAGTACATACAGACTGGCTCATATTTATCAAAAACCCACCAATCAGAAAAATAGAAAAAAACACCATTCACAAGGAGGGTAAGCCACAAACATTCATTGTCAAAGAAGCTGGCTGAGTGCTGTATCCAAGCATGTTAACAGAAAGCTGAGTGGAAGAAAAAGATGCACAACCAACCGAGAGAACCGCAGCCTTGAGAGGCTTGTCAGGCAAAATCGACTCAAGAATTTGGGTGAACTTTACAAGGAGTAGACTGAGGCTGGTGTCAGGGCATCAAGAGCCACCACACATAGACGTGTCAAGGAATTTGGCTACAGTTGTCGTATTCCTCTTGTTAACCCACTCCTGAACTACAGAGGCATCTTAGCTGGGCTAAGGAGAAGTAGAACTGGACTGTTGCCCAGTGGTCCAAAGTCCTCTTTTCAGATGAGAGCAAGTTTTGTATTTCATTTGGAAACCAAGGTCCTAGAGTCTGGAGGAAGGGTGGAGGAGGTCATAGCCGAAGTTGCTTGAAGTCCAGTGTTAAGTTTCCACAGTCTGTGATGATTTGGGGTGCAATGTCATCTGCTGGTGTTGGTCCACTGTGTTTTTTAAAAACCAAAGTCACTGCACTCGTTTACTAAGAACTTTTAGAGCATTTCATGCCTCCTTCTGCTGACCAGCTTTTGAAAGATGCTGATTTCATTTTCCAGGCGGATTTGGCACCTACCCACATTGCCAAAAGCACCAAAAGTTGGTTAAACGACCATGGTGTTGGTGTGTCTGACTGGCCAGTAAACTCATCAGACCCATAGAGAATCTATGGGGTATTGTCAAGAGGAAAATAAGAAACAAGAGAACAAAAAATGCAGAAGAGCTGAAGTCCACTGTCAATGAAACCTGGGCTTCTATACCACCTCAGCAGTGCCACAGACTGATCACATCATTGCCATGCCGAATTGAGGCAGTAATTAAAGCAAAAGGAGCTCCAACCAAGTATTGAGTACATATACTGAAAATTAACATACTTTGCAGAAGGCCAACAATTCACTAAAAATGTCTTTTAATTGGTTTAATAAAGTATTCTAATCTTTTGAGATAGTTAAGTAGTGGGTTTTTGTTAAATGTGAGCCAAAATCGTCACAATTAAAAGAACCATAGACTTAAGACCTGTGAATTTATATTCAACTTTATTTGAGTTGAATTACTGAAATAAATGAGCTTTTGTGGCATATCTGCGCTGTGTTGAAGATGCTATCTCTAATATCATTAGTCACAAAAATAATCCTTCCATGATCTATTCTGTAGCATTTTATTAACTCCCTATCATTATTAAATATTGTGTTCAACACATTTCTTCTCTCTCTTCACCTTTCGGCCATTTCCCCTCAGCTAAAGAGACTCTTAAGCCTCTAAAGAAAGTCCTCCTCACTACTCCTGAACATTTTTTGACCATAGGAGTTTTTCGAAGGGTTAAGATGCTTTATGAATAACTTTTTATCTTCTCTTTGATTTTAAAGGGAAACTACCAGATTTCTAAGAACTTTCTTAGAAAAGTCACTAGAATCAACTCTTTGCACGAAATATTTTCATGAATATGGGCCCAAGTCTTATTTCCAGACTGTCCGATTTCAGTAAGTCTATATATATATACAGTCAATATAGAACACTATATACTGCACAGTGCCAATGTAAAGTGTAGGTTGTGATTGCTAAAGAAAGAACCAGACTTTAATAGAGTGGAAGGGTTTCCACATACATACAATCAGCATAATCCACTTTATCACATAGGCAAATAGATTTGAGGATATATTTTTAGATCCTTTATAGTGCAATTACATGACAAATATGCAAATTTCAGTGTGGGATTTCAGATATACACAATAAGCTTCTTTTATTTAATAAGAAATATAATAACCCAAGTTTTTAAAACCTGGATACCAAATCTCTAAAGCTCTTTTTTGTCAGGTACCAAAGCACCAACATCACCTGATGTGAACGTGATTCACATTTACAGCATTTGGCAGATGCCCTTATCCAGAGCCACTTACATTATCTCATTTTTATACAACTGAGCAATTGAGGGTTTAAAGGCCTTGCTCAGGGGCCCAACAGTGGCAGCTTGGTGGACCTCGGATCAAACTCACAACCTTCCGATTGGCAGCCCAACACCTTAACCACTACAACATGCCCTTTTGATACATTTCTATTTATGTATAAATAAATTCATGGGTTATAAGGGCGGATCCATCGAAGGCAGGTTAGAATGAAGTTTAGAGACATGATGCCGCCTTCAGAGGCAGAGAATGGCTGGAATGTGTGTGTGTGTGTGTGTGTGTGTGTGTGTGTGTGTGTGTGTGTGTGTGTGTGTGTGTGTGTGTGTGTGTGTGTGTGTGTGTGTGTGTGTGTGTGTGTGTGTGTGTGTGTGTGTGTGTGTGTGTGTGTGCATTTTAGATTAGAGGCACTGTATCCCCTTCCACAAACTTTCAAGCACCGCCAGCACTGAAGCAGAGATGAAAATGGAATGTAGAAGCTCAGAATAACGCTTTCCTAAGATCACACACACACACACAAACACACACACACACACACACACACACACACACACACACACACACACACAAACACACACACAAAACTTCTAAGTAGGACCCTTTTAAGAAACCTAAAACTCTTAACTATTTAAGGAACCTAAGGAATAGTTTTTTAACAGTATTAACAGATATAATCTTATACAATTTGCAGACAGACTACATTCATGTGGTCCTTTCCACCATTTAATCCAGCTGTGAATCTGGTCTGCTTCTGTATAATAAAGGAAAGGTCTACAACCACGGAAATATTATGATTACAATGATGATGCTTTATTATCAACGTTCTTCACCACTCAAACGTGTCAACTGAAATATGAATTATGGAAAGCTTTCAGAACACTAATAAGTAAAATAGCAGTGTAAATGAAGGATTACTTCGACATAACAACCATGTCTTCTCCCGGACTTTGTGGTGTGAATTTGCCATGTTAATCTCGGGTGTCAGAAAACTAAAATTTATGGGTGTTGGAAAAGTAAAGGTGGGTGGCTGAATCCAGAGCTGACTGTTCCCTGTTGAATTTCACAAGTTCATGGTGTCTGGACAAAATGGATGTTATCACAGCACCAGCAGAGAAAGTTTACAGAGCAGCACACACAAGGGTTAAGAGAAGTACACGATGTCTGTGCTACATCCATATACACTCATCTTATACTACACCCATAAACATTATATAATTGCATTGCCATGCTTATTGCATTAAAATATATTTTAAGAGATATTTTTCTTAAGATAGAAATTCCTGTTACACTAAAATGTCACCATGCAAACTGGTGCAAAAGAGATTAATTGTTACTTAAAGTACAGCAGCTTTACCACTTCTACTACAATTACAAGCCTTCATCTCTGATGAACTACAAAACAACACTTCTTAATATTCCCTTCTTCTTACGAGAGACATGGCTGCTCATCAAAGTCATCTGAGATCTAACCCTTTCTTGCCCCAATGAAGTGTGGGAAAAGGAGCATGAACAGATGCTTTGTGGAGCATATCGCTTTCCTTTCCCTCATCAATGGTAGACTTATGCTTGCCTGGTCCAGGGTTTCAGCACTTCTGCCAACTCTCAGAGTAGCTTTCATGTATCCGACGAATGAAAAGAATGGATGCCAACAGATCTTTGTCCCTGATTTGATGTAGTCTTAAGCAAATAAACTGCATGTCCTTGGAGAAAAGTGAAGTCTGTTTCACACTCACATCTTCCACAGATATCTCAGAGATAAAGGATGTCTTTGATTTATGAGAGATCTCTAAGATACATATAACCCTTCTTTGGCAAATTCAGCTTTGCTTCACAGAGTACTAATCCTTGGTATTTTAAATGTCACCAAATAAGCTTCTAAAACTGTTAATAAGTGAAAGTACATTTAGACAAAATATCTAAAAGAATATACTGTAGGTGCCGTTGTGTCCTTAGTTGTCACATAATAATAATCAATGATAGGCCACTGTGTTCTAAGCAAAAAACTTTGCATGTATAGTGCATCCATTAATCCAATGAAGATTTATTCATACTGATAACTGACATGCTTACTCATCCTCGTGTGGCTTAACCCTACAACAGCATTTTAGTGCCATCTGGTGGTCATGCCTTGAAACTGCCATCAATTATTTATAACATAATTAGATTTTCTGTTCGGATGTATTAAAGCAAGTTAAATTGTTTAGAAGAATAGCACAGGTTCCTTCAGAAATATAGCCATAACATTTTATGCCGCACTGGGCAACTGAATGCACTTGGAGGGTCGGTGCTGCTCTATATAAATGACATTTTTAGCTAGTGTCATTCTGATTGTGAGGAAAGAAATTAATTAATACCATCCCTCTAAACTACAGATAAAATAATGATGCCCTCTTATGGTCAGGAATGGTTCTAATATCTCTTGATTAATATTAGTAACAGTAACCTTGTCAAATTGAACAGATTATATTAGTAAATGCAGATATAATTCCAGATTTTACCTCCATTTATGAAGCAAAATCATAAGCCAAATTAAATGCCATGGGGTAACAGAGTTTAAAGCAGCAATCCTGACTTGCATTCCACCATGCATAAGCAGTTCTTTTATCAACACTTGAATCATTCCATGATTCAAGTGTTTATAAATCTGTATTTATAAATCTGTCCATAAGTTTATTTTGGACTTTTAGCAATCTGGCATCTCTGTTATAAATGTTTACCAGTGGATAGCACTCTGTGTTTAATCCTTTGGGATCATGCTGTTTGGATTTTCTATTTCTGTGTTCTCCATTCCAGTCTATCTAGACCAATATAGGTTTTAGATCAATAGTATTCTTATTGACAGGGGCTTCAGAGCACTTGATTTAGTCGCTCTTGATAAGGACAGCTGCCAAATGCCATGGCATAAATGTAAATATATATGGTTTACTGTATGTTTGGGGTTGGTATGGTGGCAAAGCTGGTAGCATTGACACACCAGTGGTACAATTCTGAGCTCTGGTTACTGCCTGAACATATCAGGAAATGTCCTGTGGGTTTCAGGGTTTATTCACACCTGCAAATCCATGCCATTTACTCTAAATTATTTTGATTCACCATACTACTATCTTGATCACTGAATTGAAAAACCCTGCTGTATGAAGACCTTTGATATACTGTATCTTGGCATACTTATTGGAGAACGTTTTTGGTATGACTAAAGGTTTTTCTTAATAACTGAAACTCCCAAAACTCCTCCCACAAAAATAAGCTGATAAATTTCCTCATTAAAAAAACATAACGTTTGTTTAAAGAGATCTTGCTGAATATCACCACCACTTTTTAGATTAAGTTTTCACAGAAAACTTTATTCCATCCTTGAAAAGTTCAGAGCCCTTTATTCTCCCACACTAATGATCTCATATTGGGCGAGTGCTATAATGAATTCTCCAGTGTACAGTGAACAGAACAGCGTGGTTGGTGTGGTGACAGCCTTTCATGCAATACTTTGCTATTAACTCACACTCTCCTGGGAAACATTATATAACATGCTTTACCATACCACTTCAGTAGAAAAAGTTT
Organism: Tachysurus fulvidraco; assembly: GCF_022655615.1. Lineage (NCBI taxonomy): Eukaryota > Metazoa > Chordata > Actinopteri > Siluriformes > Bagridae > Tachysurus > Tachysurus fulvidraco. The sequence goes on from NC_062529.1 coordinate 17,083,366, forward strand.
CAAGCAACTTGAAGCAACTTACATTTCGTCTTTTTTGTTTCTCCTCTCTGAAGTGAGCTTTCTAAATTCTAATCTCAAATGGCATCATCCTGCTATATTTTTTTTTTATCAGATTATGCCCTACTGAATAGGAATATGCCTTATTTGTAACTTACTGAACAATATTACAGTATGAATACTTCATACAAGTATAACTATTGCAATACAGTTATATACTGAATGTATATGTTTTATCCTAGTCAGGGTTATTGGGAATCAGGCGCCTATCCAAGAAACACTGGATGCAGGAATACACCTCAGACAAGACACCAGTGTTCTCTGTAATGGACTGACATTCCATCCAGGGTGAATTATCTGGCACTGCATCCAGTACTCCCTGTGTAGGCTCTGGATCCACCACCAACACCACCATGCCTGTAAGAGCTTTATCCTGGTCAGGGTTGTGGTGGGTCAGCATGTTCTGGATAGTGGTGGCACAAGGGGGTATGGCTCTGGGTTGGTGATCGGAGAATTGGGGATCAAGCCCCAGCACTGCCAATCTACCACTTTTGGGCCACTGAGTAAGGACCTTAACCCTCTCTTCTCCAGGGACGCAGTAATGTATATGTGACTGTACTGGATATGTGGCTTCTATTCTATATATTCTGGGAACATATCCATGGAATGTGCCGTAGCCAATTCACCTGCATGCATGTTTTTTGGGAGATGGGAGAAAACCACAGAACCTGGAGGAACCTCCACAGCCATGGGGAGAAAATGAAAAACTTGTGATGCTGTCAGATGGCGGTGTTACCTGCTGTGCCACCGTGTCACCATCCAGAAATTTCTGCAGCCAAATTATTTCATACTTCTACTTCTACTGCTGTGTTTCAGACTTTAAACTTTTACGTGAAGTCAAAAGCAGGTACCATGATGTGAGGTTATAATAAGACAGGGGTGGTTCTAGACCTTTTTTAGGGTGGCTCCAGCCCCCTGTCTGTGATCTCAGCCACCCTAAAACTAAAAGTATAATATTTACTTTCAGAAATAAACAATAAAAAATATGTTAAAATGCAGGACATGTCGTTGATGGGAAAGAATTATTTATTAATTTGTTCCAAGAGCGATTTTTTTTTACTTTGCTTTTACGCACGTGCGTTGTAGTCTTTCAAAAGTGCATCAGCTGTCTGCTATATTTGAACGAAGAAGCTCAGGCACGCGCAGCGTGCACGCGCAGTCAGAGCTGGAGGCGTTTATCTTTAACGTTAATCGGCGGAAAGCCGCAAAGACTGCAACCAAAAACAATGAAATTTCACTATTCTTATTACCAGAGTTGATATCACAAACGAAATATTAAATCCATTCAATACTAAATAAAAATAACATTTATTGATTTGCTCTTTGTCTTGTGAATAGTTTTTATTAAGGACTGCATTCATTGAACACACTGTTTGTAGAGAATGCACATGAACTGATTTGATTCAAGACTGGCATCATTACATCATGCATACAATTTTGGTGTCCACTTTTGCTATTTTAAATAATACCATAACTTTTGGCTTACTATGTAGTCATATAATATATAACTTCTTGTTTTAAATTATCCCCTAAAGACGAAATACTAGAACCGCCCCTGTAATAAGATAAGAGTTTATAGCAATGAAATAGTGAATTCATTCAGTCAAGAAGCCCATCTGTTGTTTGTTATGGGATCCCCTTTGAGACGGCTAGCTGATGCTCTCGGATCCCCCTTTATCAAACCCTGGATGATGATGATGATGATGATGATGATGATGATGATGATTGCATGACTCACATTCTCCGCCCCTAACTCATGTGGCGTCAGTTTAAACTTGGCGAGACCATTGCAGGAGGCAGTTCCTCAGTATTCAGCAGCAGAGAAGCGCATTCTGTCTGTCTGTGACATCCTCAAACCTCTTATATCGCAGCCCTGTTTTTCACGCCTCTGTGGCTTTGCACTTTGTTGGACTTTCCGTACAGGACTTCGTATAGCGCACGTGCCCACGTTTGGTGTTACAAAAGTGTGTTTGCAAGGTCCTTTCACTGGTTTCGTCGAGTTGCATCTTGTTAAACAGACAAAGTGGAGCTGGTGAGTAACTACTCGACTTCTACGAAATATCTGTTCTCTCTGATGCTCGGTAGTGAAGGATAGTATTTCCTACAGCACATTATTAAGGAAACTACTGCTTTGTTATTCTTTATTTGCAGATCAGTCACATGCATGTCATGTTTCAAATATGCAGCTTCAACATTCAACATTTGAATCATGACATGCATGTGATTTGATCGACAAATGTTCCCTAAACCTGTTGGTTATTTATGTTGCATTAGGTGCTTCACATATTGCAATGAATTTAAGAGCACGAGCACTTAAGAAATGTAAGGCACGTGCGGTTTTTGTATTGGTTACACATTTTCCATAAGACCAGTATTTTGTTTACAAAAAAATAAATAAATAAAAAATCTAATTTGTCAAGCTTCGTGTTCCCAGGCTTATTACAGCCCCCCCCCTTTGTAGAAGCCAACATTGTTTTCCTATTTAAGCTTATTAATCTAATGCAAAAAAACAAACAAAAAAAAACCAAAACCTTAATAAAGAGGAAACGAGCAGGCTGTTGATGTGTCCAACTTTTAGAAATACACTGGAAAAGTATTCAAAGGCATCTCTACTTCAGTGAAAATAATTAGATAAAGACAAATATAAATGCATTATTATAAAAAATAAATTGTAACCAGTTGCAGTGAACTGCTTTATTAAATTCAAGTACAGGTAATGTGCAGTACAGCAAGTGGTAAAGGTCTACAGGTAGGAACGTACCAGAGAGAAAGGTGCCAACGGCACAGAGATGATGGCAGTGTGACAAGATGAGTATTATGTAGGTACATGCGTGTGTGTATACTGTAGATGTTTTTTCTTTTTAAAATACTTTTTTTTTTCAGAGCAAGAAGCAAAAAAAGGTGCAATACTGCATTCAATCTGTACGTAATATATGCATATTTCATGCATTATGCAATATATGTCTGTACCTAAGTTTCATCCACATCGATAAGACAGATGGTTTGAGGAAAGTAGCTTCTGCTAAAGTGCTCTGTTTGCTCTCATGTTGTGATAGCATTTGCCAGACCACAGCAAGGAGAACTGTTTCTGTGATGTGGCTGATTGTAAATTCCCTGCAGTGGCAGAAGGGCCACCACGTTATCATTATGACAAATTAACAATCATAAACTTAATACTTGTTTGAGATCATTTGCAGTCAATAACTGCATGAAATCTAGAACACAACAGACATGACGTATCTTCCTTGGTGATGTTCTTCTGGACTTTATCGCAGAAATCTGCAGCTCCAGGTTGTTCTGGGGCCATTTCAGAACATGAAACGTCTTTGCCTTAAAAAAGTATTGGGTTTGTTTTGAATTTGTTGTCTGTTTGAACTGGGGATTGAAGCATTTGCCTGATTTTGGGCCAATAATATTAACCTACACACTTAAGAATTCATCCTGTTGTTTTTGCCAGCAATCACATCATCAATAAAACCATGATTGCTCATGACATAATTTGAAGGGATAAGATTCAGATTATGAGCAATGGAAAGCCCTCGTCTATGCTCTTCTCTTCCCATCATTCTGATACATGTGTTTTTTTAACATGTGTTCTTTTTTCAGCAAACTCTAATCTGGTCTTTCTGTTTTTGAGTGTTAGCAGCATTTACATTTTGTTATAAACCCTCTGTATTTAATCTGGTGAACTCTTGTCTGGAATTTTGGCCCATGTGTAGTGTGTTCTTGATCTAGCCAGTTGTTGTGATGAAGCTTTTTTTTTTTCCTACAGGAGGGAATGAATTCTCCTGTCTTAGTTGGTCTTCCTGACTTGACATTATCTAATGAGTTTCTATGTGTGATTGATTTGTTTAGATTTTTCAGCATAATGATTGCTCGCTTCACTGGCAGTGGAAGCTCATGGGACTGTCATTACGAGCAGCAGATTCTAAACGGAAATGCAACATTTGGGAGTAAAAAAAATCTTTATTCTAATTCATCTGCTTATTTCTCAGTAAAATAACGAGGGAATAACACCCACCTGCCCATGGAAGGGTTGAGTGCCTAGATATTCCTGGGAATATAATTTGAATGTAATTGAGACCTGACTATAATTGCAATATCGACATTTTCAGAAATGTGAACTTTTTAATTTTAAGATATCAAAATAACACTATAGTGTAACTGTATGATTTTTAGAATCTCAATTATTATTCATGATGTTCATTTTACGTTTTTACATTTTCCACATTTTCATGGAGCTTGCCAATAATTCTGCCGTTAAACATACAAGAGTGTAATGAGACGAAAGGTCTTTCTATTTGAAGGAAATATTGAATTGATGAGCTCGTTTAATGGGGACGTGAACTGAGGAGGGTTGCTGTAAATTGAGGAATGTTTTTCAGTTTCCTGTTACATATCACAGACATTAGATACATGAATTTGTATTATTTTATACTTTGCACATTTCTTACTATTCATATCGTACTGTTGGTCAAAGAAGGAGGAACAGTTTATATAATAGCTTTATAGTCCCTTTTTTGCTTTTTATGGTGGAAATGAGTGTCCTCCAATAAAAAAGGAACCATTATGTATTCATACCCATTTTAGATATAGAATATTATGACTCAATATCCAGTAGGAGTGCATATGTATGAACATGTGCTTTTCCTTGTCAGTCATCGCTGCCTGTAAGATTTCAGAAATACATTATTCCTGTAAGCTGGAATTAAATATGTTTTTATATGTGCAATTTACAGCAGCTGTAAAGAAATAACATGAGGAAGTGAGCAGAGGAAGGAGGGCTTGAAAGAGAGAGAAACGTTACAGTAAATTTGGTAAAATCATCTTGGCTGTCATGAAAAATGTCTGAATTTTAAAATGGTTAAATTTAATTGTGACCTGGTTTGTCTCCGAATACATTTTCCTTTGTACTCCTGCATTTTTTCAAAAGTGGTGAGCTAAATGTCGAGTTCCATCTCAAATGTATTTGTGAAGGGATGGAACTGAGAGGTGATGGGTAGGCAAGAGTGAGAGGGGGGATGAGCACAAGAGAGGAAGTGAGAGGTAGAGAGAGAATGAGAGAGAGAGAATGATAGAGAATGAGAGAGAGAGAATGAGGGAGAGAGAACGAGAGAGAGAGAACGAGAGAAAACAATATCTGAATAAACAGATGTGCAAAAGCCTTTTAAGGTCTGAGCTTTCATGAGGTGCTGGTGGCCATGCAGACATACCTTATGTCTGGAGCTGAAATTCTAAAGCATGAAATCCCAACACAATAGGGCACATTTTTCATCTGAGTAGCTTTGGTCTTACATCAAACCAGTAGAAGTCATTAGCATACTGCTAAATGAGGCATATGTGGTTGGTTAATTAACTTTGGCAAAAAGTTCTCTTATCTCAAAACATTCAGACCAAGCCAACTGAGAGTACCAGCCCTCATTACTGTCAAATACACCAGTGCATGTTACTTATGCAGAATTTAGATTTGTTTTTTTATTTTTCTGTGAAATTGAGTATAGTTGAATTGCCATTAATCATGCTGCTCTAGAAAATGAAGTAAAATGTTTTCTTCAACTGTACTATTGAATTCTCAAATCTGATTGGTCAGGTTGTGCATTGTTAAATATTGTTTTCAGAATTACCTTTTCAATAATTGGCTTTTTAATTTATTACCTCACGTGTCAAACAGACAAAAACCACCTTAAATCGTTTTAGGACTTTAGGAGTATATCATCACTTTTTATGTGCAAAAACAAATTACAGTTCAAGTTTTTTTTTTATTAAAGATGTGATTTGTAAAATGTTATTTCATTATTCATATATATTCATCAATTCATTATTCACATTTAATATAATTAATTTAAACCTTATCATACTAAGTGAAATAGAATTTACATAAAGTAGTCCAATTTTTGGGGTTAATGTCATTGAGTGCTATAAACCGTAAAGTTTCTCAGGAATCTTCCAAACCCACTTTGTTTTTAAGGCAACACAAATATCAGAACTGAACATTGAGCATGATGAGCATTAACCGATGCTGATCTGGTACTGGACCAATACTGTCATTCTCTTAGAACCTGATCATCTTGCTGCAAGTTCTGTTTAAGGTATGTGAGTCCATATGTAGGATTTCTTTTGTGCTGTCAGTCAACATGCTCAATGAGATTCATAGAAATCAAGTCAGATCTGGCTACTTTTAAGTTACTTTTGATTAGTGGTGGTGATGATGATGATGATGCAGAGTTACATGTGGGTTTAATGTTGTTAATAGTAATGGTTTACTTGCTTAGTACTAAGATGCACTATGGAGTTCGGGTTGATGTCCGTTAACATTTAAAATAACAGTCTTCATGTCAATGTCAAAAAAAATGCTCACATCGTGCTTGAGGATATTTTGCAGGCAGGAAACTGTGTGTGTGAATGATTAAGCAGCCAGCATGTCTGCAGTGGAGGACTACAGTAAACTTCTGGACAAGGAGTTTGTCAGGCGTGCCCTGCACTGTGTGTGGGGAAATGACTTTTATTCCTGCTGAGTCATAAACACGCTATTCTCTGACAGGCAGCCTGACAAGCAAGTGCCAAGTTTTTGTTTCTTTTAAGTGTACTGGTATATTGGCCAAATAACATGTGCAAGGAATTATTAAGGAATAAATCCACATGCACTTTTAAAAAAGACAAATAGTCTAGGGATGTAACCAAATACATTTAGACTGAATAGACAATGTCTCCTAAACTGGTATATATCTAGTTTCCAATAGGAAATAAACCATTAGATCGTATTGCATGTGGTTGAGACTAGAGATGTGCATTGGGACTGCTGGAACTACATTTTCTTTGAAATATATTGAGGTTGAGGAACTGTCAGAGCCAGGATCACACACCATGCTGACAGAGCTGACATTTCTACAGCTTGTTTTTTTCCTGTAGTCATGGGGTTAGTAGTCGGTTTTAAATTCAAATACAGATGACTGATATTTGGAGCTCTCAGTATTTACAGTGTAGTGTGTTGCATTACATGCCTAATCTATATATATATATATAGGACATTAGAACATTGGTTGAATAATTACTAGCCAATAAGTACATTTCCAGCATTTGGCAGATGCCCTTTGTCCAGAACAACTTACATTTATCTAATTTTATATATATATACAACTGAGCAATAAATGGTTAAGGGCCTTGCTCAGGGGCCCAACAGTGGCAGCTTGGCGGACCTGGGATCGAACTCACAACCTTCCGATTGGTAGCCCAATACCTTAGCCACTAGGCTACCACAGGCCCCTAAGTATAGGAAGCTATATATTTTGCACTTGTACACACCCATACACCATCAGACAAGGTGTCACTCTTCCCCTGTCAGGGTTTCTGTTCAGTCAATTATAGAAAGGGAGCTTCTCCATGCTGCTCTGGCAGGAAACAGGGATCAGACATGGCTGATTTTTTTTTCAGGCAGTGCTGGAAATGGTGGGTGGATTTTTCTTGTCTGAGGTGTTGATCAGCTTACGAGGAGCTCCATGTGTCAGGCTGTTTACATGACTGATTTTTTTTTGTGAATGAGCAATTGAATGGACCTAATTATAGTTATTAATTTACATATTTTACACGGGGAAGAGAAATATTTTTAGAGATTGAATTGTACTGAAATGAGGATCACAATATTCATTAAATATCTGGGTTTAATCTTACCAGAAGGAGAGCTAGTCAGCAGTAATTACATGAGCTGAGCTGTGTTCTAATCAACTATCAGGTCAAGATCAGCTAATGGTTTGGTTCAGACTCTGCATAAATATAGCTGAAAGGTCTTGAACTTCTGAATTGCAATACTTTCAAATAGTAGTTTGAATATGAAGATGGAAAAAAATGTTTTTAAACATACATTTATTTGTCTTGAACCCTGGATTTTGCACTATCATGGCCATCATGAGTTGGTGGTTATTGTTAATGACTCCTATTGTCCTGTCTCGCACACTGCGGTTTGCCTCAATATCCTGAAATCCCGATGAGCTTTTGCTCAAAGCTTTGCTTGCTTGCATAATCAAATCAGACTATCAATGTAGAGCTTGAGCCACCTGCCACATCAATGTGAATAGGTGGAAATGTAGAGCCAGGCATGTACATGATCCCTTGAGGTTAACCTTCAGCTTTTTGCTGTTTACCTGGTTAAAGATGATTTCTTTTTTTTCCTGGTTGTCTTTTAAATAACCTCAGGATTTGTGCTGAATAAAGAGAACAACACTATTATGTAAGTGTTACATCTAATATTGTACAAGAGTAAAATACTAGGATATGCACAGATATAGCTGAATGGCCTACTGAAACCCTTGATATTTGTGGATGGGATTTTTGAAAATCTGACTGGATTAAATTCTATTTAAACATGGCACTCTGCCTCATTTCTTCTGTCTTGAACATGGTTGAAAAGAATAGTATTGAAAAATCCTGGAGTACTACTCAACCTCAGTGACCATGCGCACATGTATATAATTATATCGCACAGGTGAAACTGTTATAAGTGAAAGTGTTATACTGTTAAGTTTTCCTTTAATTTTTTTAAGTGTACTATGTTCTATATCCTAAACCAGTGAATGAAGCAACATAAATGTTCGTGTGAAATGTAAAAAAAAAAAAACACACTGGTTTTTGCTTCTGGTTTGAAACGAGATTAATCTGCAATCCTGCAGTACCTGATTTGTTACCATTTTAGGTTAAGACTTGGTTGTGTCATACTTTATGTTAAAAAAATTTATGGTCATAAGTATGTGGACTTCTTGTGCACGTGCACAATGTTGCTGGGCATCCTATTCCAAAGCTATGTGCATTAACATGGTATTGCACTGATAATGAAGGTTAAGGACTGGCTAGAATGTGACTTTCCAGTTTATGCTAAATGTTTGGTAGGGTTGAGGTCAGGACTCTTTGCAGGCAACTGGAGCTTTATGAACTATGTCCTTTTTATGAACTTTGTATTGTGCACAGGGTCACACTCGTACCGGAACAGGAAAAGGCCTAGAAAAGTTTGAAGCATACAATTGTCTAAACTATCTTCTTTTAATGGTGTGCTAATTATGTATTAACAAACTTAGCCAGTGGACCCTTGAAAATGGTTTTAAGTTTTCCAAAACCAAAACTGTTTGTATTAATTTCTGCCTTCAGCGAAAAAAAAATGACTTTTATCCAGCATTTAAAATTGTTAAAAATCAAGTGCCTGAAACCTATGAATATTATCACAGTCTTGGCCAAAATAAAATGGGGTGCAGATTACATCATTCTTCTGAGACTGTATAGAGTTCTCATTTGATCTCGTTTGGACTATGGCAGTATAATTTATGACTCTGCCAGGAAGTCATATAAACAAATAATTGATGAGTGCATCATCAAGGGTTACGACTAGCTTTAGGTGCGTTTAGAACCTCTCCAGTGCAGAGTTTATATATTGAAGCCAATGAACCTTTCAAAACCGCTCCAAAACAGACGGTTAAAACTGTCACTTCAATATGCTATTAAACTGAAAGCGAATGAAAATAAATCAGCATACTCTGCAGTTTTTAACCCCCAGTTAGATCAGTTGTATGAGAGCAAACCAAGATCCATCAAACCTTTCGCCGTCCGTATTAATCCGCGTTTACGACATTTGAACATAAATTTGGACAACTTGCGTCAAACACACTTCAGTTCCTTGCCTCCTTGGATATTAAAGAAGCCTGTAATCAACATGGTTTTAGGACATCAGAAAAAAGGTGAGACTCATCCAAATGTTTATAGACGGCAATATATGGACATAAGAAGTCAGTACCCCTTACAACTTAACAATATTCACGGATGGATAAAAGGCGGAAAATGGCGTAGCTACAGCGATGGTGACCGGACATCAACAGTATGGAACTAGAATTCCAAAAGAATGCTCAATTTTCACAGCTGAAGCCTGTGCTTTGCTCAGCTTTGGAACACATTGATCATTTCCAACTGAAGAACACTATAATTTTTACGGATTCTAGATCGTGCCTTCAAGCAATGGAATCCTTGGAGCATAACCATCCATTGATTGATACTATTTTAACCAAAGTTGATCATCTGCAGAATCAAACCTATAATGTAAATTTTTGTTGGATTCCAGGACATGTTGGACTTTCAGGAAATGAGCGAGCTGATACAGCTGCTAAGAAAGCTTTAAGGCAGAATGTGACTGGATGCCAAATTCCTCCCTCGGAATATAGACCTATTATCAATGGCTATGTACTAAATAAGTGGCAATAGGAATGGAATACATGGTCGAATAACAAACCGTTTGAAATACACCCTGAAATTACTAACAGGTCTCTAATACCTATGAAATCAAGATTCGATCAGGTGACCTTAACCAGATGTAGAATAGGGCATACAAGACTGACACGTGAATACTTGCTGAAAGGAGAAGACCCCATTCAGTGCTTGTACTGCAGCATTTCCCTTACTGTCAAGCATATTTTGTTGGACCGTCCTGCGCATAATGACCACAGAAGGTTATTTTATGAGTACAATTCATTTAAAGAGCTATTTTACAAGGTCTCATCAGAAAAAGTTTGAGTTTCTATCATGTATTAGTGTAAAAAAATTAATTGAAGTTGTCTATATTTATTTCTTTGTGATTTTAGGTTATTTTAGTTCTTATTAACTGTTCTTGCCATGAAGATAGCCTCAGTAGCTGACACGGCAGTAAATTATAACAACTATCTATCTATCTATCTATCTATCTATCTATCTATCTATCTATCTATCTATCTATCTATCTATCTATCTATCTATCTATCTATCTCTATCTATCTATCTATCTATCTATCTCTATCTATCTATCTATCTATCTATCTATCATTAATGGTGTGCTATAATCTTTTTCTTCTTTACTGGAAGTATAGAGGTCAAGCCCTGAAAAACAACTCCATACTATGATCCCTCCACTGCCCTTACTAAAACTTTACTGTTGACATTTCAGAAAGTATCGTTATCCTCACACCCCAGACCCGTCTATCAGACTACTAGAAATCAGTTGTATCCATCACACCCAAGAACATGTTTCCAGTATGGTGGCTGCATGCTTTACACCACTCCAATGCACACTGTGATCTTAGTCTTATGTCTAGCATCTCGGCCATAGCGCACTACCGACGCACAGCTCTTGTGCTGATGTTTGCCTTCAGAGGCAGTGTACAGCTCTGTATTCAGTGTTTAAAAAGAGGTAGGCGATTTTTACATGCTTCAGCACTCTGCAGCCCACCCTGTGAGTTTGCGTGGTCTATCACTTTGTGGGGGAGCTGTTCGAGCTTCTAGAAACTTCTATTTCACCATTATGTAACTTAAAGTTTCATGTTGCTAGCATTTGTGGAAATTTCACAAACTGACTTGTAGCAAAGGTGGCAACTTATGACTTCAGTATGACCCATACTACAGTACTGACAATGTTTTTGTATGCGAAGGATTTTATGTACCTAATGGTGATGGGTGTGGTCAGTATTTACCAGGGGTGTTCACATAATTTACACACAAATATCTGGCTGCCCAATTGCATCTATATTTTAGGTATATTTTAATCCCTAAGCACAACTCTGACTTGCATATATCATGTTGATGTAAGCCACAATAAACACCTGAATAATATTTTCAAGTATTTTCAGTATTTTGTTGCTGTGTGTGTGTGTGTGTGTGTGTGTGTGTGTGTGTGTGTGTGTATCCACCATGCGGTGTTGTCCTGAGGCCTGGTCAGGTTACTTTCACTCCATTGTGTGACCTGGTTTTGAGTGAATACCTCAGGACATGCATTAGTGATGAGAGCTTTGACTGAATTGTAGCTTTATTCTCTCTCTAGCTCTCATGCTCTGTCTCTCTCTTTCTATCTATCTATCTGTCTCTCTTTTTCTCTGTGACCAGATGGTGTGAAAGAAATTGCTAAAGGGAACTGGGAGTACGGGGGGAAGGAGGGGGTGAAGCTATTGTTGTTTGATGTGAACATATGGCTGTTAGCATCCAGTTCTTGTAACACTGTTGATGAATGGCTGTTCAGTCGAATACTGCACCGTTCATTAAAAGATGCATGTTATTTACTCCAGTTTTAGAATATAATAATGATACATTTCAGGTCACGTTACAGTAAATCTATTACATAATACCCTGTAATGCAATTGTCTTTTGGCTGCAGCTCAGTTTCTTCAGCTTAATAAAGTCTATTTCTGAACAGCGAGAGTTGTGAGGGGAAAAAAGTGCCTAGTGTTCGTACATACGTGGGCTTCTTTCACGGTCTTTTGTAATACTTTAAGGTGTCAAGCTTGCCAGAGAGAGAAAAAAGTTTTCTTTTCACAGCAGTCACCTATATTATTAATTTTTTTTTTTTTAATAAACACACCCCCTATACAGTCAGAGTATCTCCAATGAAGGCCACACGTGGTGAGTTACGAGTGAGAGGCTGAGCGGGAGAAAGAGAAAGAGCTGACAGCTTGGGTTCCTCTCGCGTGGTGTAACAGCCTGTGTGTGGGAGGGAGTTCATTGCCACAATGAAGAGCTATTACAGACCAAAAATCTTCAGGAATCCAAAAAGTATAAAATGAGATGAGGATATGAGTGACTTGAGTGAACATCTTGGCAAAGGTAATGTTGAGGTTTTATCCAAAATTCCAACAGCAGTTCTGAGCAGAACTTGTAAGAAGAATCCAGAGTGGTGAAGATTTTATTTTAGCTGTTAAGTTTTTAATTCCGACTCTTTGCAACCGAAAGTACTGGTGACATGAAAGACTTGTATTTGCAGTTGTTTTTGCTGTGCACTGACATTATGTAGGTAAACTGTGACCTGTGAATTTGGGAGCAACTGTCACTAGAAATAATGAGTCACTAGAAATAATGAAGGCCGGACTAATATCTCTTTGGTTGGTAACGAAATTGAGGACCTGCTTATTATTGTTATTATTATTATTATTATTGTTGTTGTTGGCTTTATTTAGTAGTGGTGTGTTTGTTTGTTTGTTTGTTTGTTTGTTTATTATTTTTTCCCCCTACCTTTTTCTCACGATTTCTTTTGGCACATTTTTTTAAATTACTCATCCACTGATGTCTGCTAGAGCTTTGTTTTTTTTCTCTCTCTCCCTTTCTTGTTAGCACTGTTGGCACCTCAATACATCACTTCATTTTTGGAGTTGGGGAAACTCAGGCACTTTTGTGGTTAGTCATTCGTCACAAATTCGTCCCTAGATGTAAAAGCAGTTCCATCTGAAAAGAAATGAATTGTATCGACTTGTAGTTTATTAACAAAAACTCGCTGTTCAATTCTTTGAGATGTTTGTAAAGTCAGTTCTTTTTTTCATCACAGTGAAACATTATTTTCTGTAGTAATTAGACAGAAACATGTATTTCTTTAAGCGTTTTGACATTAGGCTTTTACCTAAGGATTATGCTTCAGATTATACTTCTAGCTTATCATCTTGCCTAAAATTCACGTTTTTTATTGACATAATTAATGACACACACTTGAATGAAGAAAACGTATAGCTGACTGTATTACAACTGAGACTGTAGCTAGTGAGACTAAAAATCATTTGATCATCATCTCCAAATAAAAAAGAAATGAAAATGTAAATAATTATGATTTATATATATTTATAATAATTTTTTATTTTCAAATCAGATTTTTTTCATCTGGGGGGATATATAGACTGCAATTTGTAATTGTTTTCATAATTACTAAACTTTTTGAGTCTTTGAAAAGCACTCCTGTAAAACATGCTTGTATGCTGCGTAACTTATTCGTCTGTTCCTGCGTGGATTCAGCTGTGCTGTGTTTTTGGGATCTGTTCACACAAGTCTATCGTTTTTCATTGGTTTGAGCATTCCCAAACACGCAAGCACTTCCCACACCTCCACTGGAACACAGAATCTTTTCACACTGTCAGACCTGTGGGAGTGGAAGGTCTATCTGCAGTCTCAAGAGCCTTGTGTGTTCTGCTTTAGCAGCATTTAATAACCGTTTTATTTAGAGCCGACTTTGGAAAAGAAAAGCAAGAACTTCACACTTTCAAGATTTATTAACTTGATCATTAGCTAAGAGGCCGATTATGAAACTTGTGTGAAGGTATAGTACTCTACACGAGGACTACTACTGCGATTAAACTAATTAATAATTATTTGCTTGCACACAATCTCAGGATTGAGGCGAATGTGAATATTTCTGTCAACATCCTCTTCGAGGTATTGTGATCTGTCCTCAATAACTCCTTCCTTCCCTGTTGGAGTCAGTGATTTAAGTTAAGTCAACAGCCGGAAAAGGTATAGTCTATTGTTACCCATAAACCCACAGGATATTTGGGGTGGGCAATTTTTCCCACATCCTGTTGTTCTTCATTGTCCCTTTATGAATCAGTATGAGGACAATGACATTGATTCAATAAGTTCATAAAAACTAAATGAGATAAAGACTAATGTTTTTATTTATTTCTTTTCTCAGTAGCTTTGTGACAGGAACAGGGTCAGCAAGAAAAGCATTTACATTTTCATAGTTGACGTTCATTAATACAGATCGCCGTGCAGTAGCAGTGTGACGCTCAAGGGAGATCATGATGATGCAGTCATAAAGTGCATCATGATGCTTATTTTTTTTCTTTCTATAACCCTAACGTCTGATTTGTATCCCTATTTTCCAATTGCCATGTGTATATATTTCAGCCATCATGAAAAATAATGTATTTCAGATACAGATGTCAGAGTGAACATAATTTTTTTTAAACAATTGCAATCAAAATCCCCTTTATTTTCAATTGAATTAAAGTGAAAAGTACTGCTGCACTGTAACCTCCCTAATAAACGAATTTATAGTTACTTTCATCTCAATTTTGAGATTGTGTAGGTGAATATTCACATCGGTTTGTTATAATGCAGAATTGTTCCAGAGAATGATGAATTGCTTTCTTCCCCATTTCAAATCTCCAATAAATCCATCTGTGACCAAAGGGTTTATGCGTAACTTGGACGTCATTTCATGCACAGTGATGTGGATGAAATGTTTGTTTCATACTCCATGAGGTAGCCTGCAGTACTATTAGTGTCATCAACTTTAAGAGCTTTTGACAGCAAGGAGCTGTGATTTCTGCAATTAACTCCATTCCCCTGGATGCATCTCATCTTCTGATCAATATTCACTATTTCTCCCTTCATTTTGCCAGATGGGGGATCTGTTTGCAGCAGAGAAGCTTTGGTATAATCTCTCGCTCTAGTCTTCGGCCTGTTAGTTTCCAAAATATCTTGTCCACTGAATTTTATAATGCATCATTCACCATGAGTTTGAATAGCTATTATCGTGGATGCGGAATGAAAACAGGTGGCACAAACAGGTAAACATGGCACACTATATCATGGCTCCAGAGGCTCTATGAACAGTGAAAGTGTAGCTGAATGAGTAATGAGAGGGATTACTGTCACTGATGCAAGCTTTGCATGTGTATGAAGGTGTGTTTAGTTTGGCCATGGCAGTTGGAGGGTATTTCTCTCACTATCAGGTGAGAGACTAATGTGCGTCAGATCTTGGCACATTACTTTGATGCAGCATCTGCTTTTGCAACCTGTGTCTGTGTGCACATGCGTGTATCTCGATGGGGTTTTGGCTTGTAAGAGTCTTTGAATTTATGCTGTTCAGTTTAAAGATAGAACCATGTGGTGACTAACATGCAGTGTATGAATGCAGTCCCTGTACTTCTGAAGAGGTTGATGTTTCTTATTGTGCTGGTGGTTATTGAGATCTTACTGCATCCATTTTGTGGCAAAAGTGACGTTTGATATTTATTAATCATTCTGAATTCTCTATTCTGGTTGGTCAGGAGGAGTTAATTTAATCTTCTGTATGTTTTGGGATCTGCAGTTATTTGAATAGGAGCAAACTGTGGGTCTCATCACACCACCCTGTTGTCTACCATTTTATTCCACACATGGTGTTGTATAAAATAATGGAGCATGATATATCTAAATTTTCTTTAGATATCCAGGATTATTGAATCACCAAAGAGTTTCAGCGGGTATCATTTAAGTGCGATATTTACCATTTTGAAAACGTTCACGATCAACAATCTTGTGTATTTTTCATAGATATGAATCTGTCTCCTCTAATGTAATGTGTCAGTCCTGAATACAGCAAAAAATATAATAATATATATTATAATAATAGGATGAATAATGAAAAATGAATCAAGACTAGTTCCTATACGAAGATAAGATGCTGTTGTTAAATGCAGATTGCTATATTTGTTAATGAAACCATATTTATCCATTTGTCCATGTTGCTACTGTTTGGTTAGCTAATGCTCTTATGATATATTAATGGCCTCCAACTTACTGAAACTTCAGCCTGAGTTTCAGTTTCCCCCCCGTGTGTGAAGAGAGATTGATTTTTCTTTTTTTTTCTTTTCCTTCCTCAGGCAATGGTTCTATTTATGGCCAGTAAGGCATGGGTAAAAGTTTTCAGTTTTTAACTGACCGTGTTTGCCTTGGGCAACTTTTGTCCAGTTCTGCTATACTAGACCTTCCTAGTCCTTTTGCTATGTTTTATAGAGCAAGATGAATAACCTTAATGCAGACTTGCAGTTAGAAAGTAAAACGAACTAAGAAACAAGAAATCATGGCTGGAGCCTATCCCGGGAACTCTAGGTTTGAGTCCGGAGAATAAACTTCAGATAGAATGCTGTCCTTCTGAGTTCACCTTGCACACACACATCCATACACTCATGCAAACCTAGGGCTAATTTAACATAGCTGGTCCAACTGTGCTTGCTTTTGGACAGCGAGAGGAACCCAGAAAACCTGCAGGAAACCCATGTGACAGTAACCTGAGCTCAAGATCCAGCCGTGAACCTTTTTGTTTGTTTATTTATTTGTTTGTTTATTTGTTTATTTATTTAAATTCTTATTTATGAACAAATATAACACTATTTAAATTTCTTTCCTCATATAATAAAAGAACATCAACCCATGTCTTTCAACTATATAGCTCCCTACAGCAAGTAAGGCCGCCCTCTGCTTCGAGGATATAAGGCCCTGCATGGACAGCCCATAGATAGATAATATTACTGAGGATAAAACCACTTAGAAACCATACAGATGACTTTGTACTGCAGTTGGAACAAACAGATTATCAGTTGAGTCTCCATCAGTGAACAGTTGATAACTTAGACAAAATTAAGTTGATGTTAAAACTAGATTTTGGTTCCTCTCAAGGTTTCTTTTTTTTAAATCATCTTGGGGAGTTTTTTTTCTTTTTCAGTCACCTATGGCTTATTACTCTCTCTCTCTCTCTCTCTCTCTCACTCATTTTCTACCGCTTATCTGAACTATGGCTTATTAGGGATTATTTAAAAAAATATACAGTGTACATATATATATATATATATATATATATATATATATATATATATATATATATATATATATATATATATATATATATATATAATGTAATCACTATTGTTACATAATAACAAACATAATCACTATTGTTACGACCTGGTCTAGGTCAGACCGTAACGTACAAGTAAAAATAAAAAATCACTATTAAAAATAGACTTGGTGTAACACTATATAAAGAACAATCATAATACCATTTTAATGTCATAAATAATATCCATAGTTTACATATCATCTCATAATTAAACCATTTTCTTCTGTAAGGGATTGAAAATTAGTAATAATGCCGAGATAAATTTGATGTACTGTATTGATCTGCTAGTGTTTTAGGCACATAAGGAATATGCTAAACTAAGATTTGCGTTGCTTGTTTTACTGTATGATCCTGCATTGTGGTAGTACAACTTTGAAACTTTGCTTTCTGAAATTGTTTTTGGAATCAGAAACAAGTCAGGCAGTGCCGAGGGCAGTGTTACTGCTGTACATACAGTTTAGGTTTATTTTAATGTATGTACATGTTATCCGCGTGTCCATGCGGTATAACTCCGACTTCTGTGGTTTCCTCACATTGTCTGAAATTATGCTAGCAGATGGACTGGTTATGCTTACTTGACTTTGAGTTGTGAATGACATGATGGGTGAATGATGGGCATGACATCTGGTGTGAAATCTCCTGCTTCGCACCTAGTGATACCAGGATAGATCAGGAGGAATCTGTTATTAAAGATTGGATGAAGGTATAGATGAATGAATGAATGAATAAATGGGTGAATGAATGGCGTTTATTAACACAGACTGTGCAACACCAGCACAAGCCACAAATGTTTATCATTATTACCAGGATTACCATTTAGAACCGGTGAAATTATTTGATAATGTATTCCGCATTCTTTATAGTATTGATTTATTTTACCCTGGTTTTGACCTTTGGCATCTGAATTACTCATGTTTTGGGTAGTGGATTGTTTCTTGCACTTTGTATCCTGCTCTGTGTTTTCACTATTGTTTTATGGTTACCCAACTACCTCTGTGTATCCAATAAACCTCTGCACATGCATCCATTAAATCCAGCCAAGTCCTCTTTGTTACATGAAGCAGGAAATGGATGTTTTTGATAGTGCTGAGAGCAAGGCCTGTGGGATGCATATAATTTCATCACAGTGGGGATAGCAATTTGGAACAAGGCTGCAGTCATCAATAAGCCTAGCTAAACAAACCTAGTTACCTCTCAGGGCTTTTTTAATACTAACCTGTACAGTGTCCTTCACTATAGCAAACACTTAAAGGTCAGATGCAGCATTTCAGCACAAAACCAGGAATCTGAAATGAAAATAAGGAATATATAATGAATCGCAACCAATCTATTATGGTGGTCTGGCAATAAATAAATGTAGATTCTTTTAAATACCAAATACATGCAAAACATTTATTATTATTATTATTATTATTATTATTATTATTATTATTATTACCATTGAAACTTTAGCTGATGAATTATTTAAAGGTTTGAATTTGCATAAAGCAATTTAAACTGATTTTATGACTGAAACATCTCCAAATGTCCATCACTCCTGCTTAAATAATGACTTGAGAGCATTATAATTAAATGACAAGAGAAAAAGAAATATTTGCTCTGTTGGGTGCATTAGGGCTTAGTTTCTAATCCTTTGCTTTTAGTATGTTAATGATCAGATATGGAGATTGCAGATAAAAAATGAAAAATATATTGAATTAGCATAGCATTATGCTTTTATGTATTGTGAGTCTGTTTTCTGAAGCCCTAGTTTTAATTTTCAAACTAAATTGCAATTTTGAAACCATTACGTTAAATGTAGCACATTTTTTAAATCGTTTTTAAAATGAATAGCGGATTCGGGCACCTGTAGTAAGAAACAAGTGTTTTTGTACCATATACTCACACTTTATCTTCTTATTCCACATGATAAGCTGACATTGACTGTCTCTCTGCTCACGGGTCATTGGACAGAGTAAGAGGTGTGAGGAGATAAGAGGAAGACGACTGAACATAATCGAGCACAGTGAAAAGAGAGAAAGAGAGACCAAGAAGAGAGAAAGGCCTGAGAGGCATTCGATTATTTGGGAGTCATGGGGAAACAGAACAGCAAGCTGCGGCCGGAGGTGCTCAACGATCTGCGCGAGAACACCGAGTTCAGTGAGCATGAGCTGCAGGAGTGGTATAAGGGCTTCCTGAAGGACTGTCCAACAGGTCACCTCACTGTGGACGAGTTCAAAAAAATTTATGCCAATTTTTTCCCATACGGAGACGCCTCCAAATTTGCAGAACACGTCTTCCGAACGTTCGACACTAATGGTGATGGGACTATCGACTTCAGAGAGTTCATCATCGCGCTGAGTGTGACGTCACGAGGAAAGCTGGAGCAGAAACTGAAGTGGGCCTTTAGCATGTATGACCTGGACGGCAATGGTTACATCAGCCGAGCCGAGATGCTGGAAATCGTACAGGTCAGAGCAGACCTGTTTTTTTCTCTTGCAAAGTTCGAGATGTTTCAGAAATAACACTCTTTTTTTTTCAATTTGTCTGAATCTATAATCTGATAAAAATACTCTTTAATCTGTGTCTTGTAGACAAATCATGACCTTGGTCATAAGGTTTCATCTGGAGCTAAGAGATTTTGAGTTACAGAGTTTACAAGAGCATTGTCACATTTGCAATTTCTACTCAGACAAGAATAAAGTCCATTTTGAATGTGGACACAGACACAAATGGAACTTGATTTGTAAGATCAAGTGCTGTGTATTTTTTATAAGGTTCTTATTAACAGTAGTCTCAATAAATAACTAATAAAGTATCCTCCAATTATAAGGTTTATGAAGTCAACACTTTTTTTGACCATAATTCCAGGTGAAAATTTATAATACTTTTGTGACAAATTTAAGACGCTGATCTGTAACTTAAAATAAAAATACTTAACTATCTTAATACTTAACTAAACTGTCTAAAAACACTTTTAACCAATATTTTGTCTTGGTTATCGCATGGCACGAGGTCCTGGGCGCAAAATACTAAATTTAAAATATACAGTCAAGCCCGAAATTATTCATACCCCTGGAAAAATTCTGACTTAAAGTTACTTTTATTCAACCAGCAACTTTTTTATTGATAAGAAATGACACCGGCGTCTCCCAGAAGATAATAAGAAGATGTATAAGAGGCATCATTGTGGAAAACATTATTACTCATCTTTTATTTACATTTGAACAAAAAGTGGCATGTCCAGAATTATACATACCCTTCTCAATAGTCAATTGAAAAGCCTTTATTGGCTATTACAGCAATCCAACGCTTGCTATAATTGCTGACCACCATAACCACCACCAAAACCACCACCACCACCACCTGTCACATCGGGAGGAGGACGACCGACCCAGATACAGGATAGCTCAAATAAACAGGTTTAATAAATAATATACACAGAACAGGAACACAGACGAACCTAGACAGGACAATGAACGAGGAATAACGATGAGGATTCTACGCTGCCATAGTCAATGTGGCACGGTTAAATATTAATGACAATTAACACATAAGGAACAGGTGTGCAGAGACGGGGAGGAGTAAACAAGGGCAGGGCAGACATGTGACACAGAACATAAACAAAAGCACATGGCCAAAAGTACAGGCTGGATCCTGACACCACCAAAATAAAATAATAAACATTAAAAAAGTGTTACAGAATTATGAGCAATCTGCATTTAAAGACAGTTACTAACTTTTTGTAAACAGTAGTACATATACTTTTATTTATTTGATTAGGTTAACATGTTTACTTTTTCTTTTAGGCAATCTATAAGATGGTTTCATCTGTGATGAAGATGCCAGAGGATGAGTCCACTCCAGAGAAGAGAACTGATAAGATTTTCAGACAGATGGACACCAATAAAGATGGTAAAGAGGGGGAAAAAACATTGTGCTTCATTATTCTTACTGTCCTGCCCTCCACCTGACCGCAGAAAGAATCTGTTCATTAGTCCATTATTGGTTTTAGGAAATAATAAGTATACTACTGTAGCCTAGTCCTTAATGCACACTGGTGTATACCCAGAATGATTTCAGAAATATTCTACATTGAATCTCTTACTGTTGAGGTGAAGATGAAGTTTTCCTATAACAGCACAGCTCATTGAGAGTAATTCCAAGACATAATGTTTAAGAATAAAGACTTGACTCTATTATTATAGCCAGGTTTGATGTGATCAGTGAACCGCCATACAGAATTACTCTAGAGCAATCTAGAGCATCTGAAGAGCAATCAGGATATAAACTCAGATAAAAAAAAAATAGTGATGAATTATGCCTCATTTGTAAATTGTAGCCCTGTACAATTCGCCTGAAGAAGACCCAACAGGGTCGAAACGTTGCTTTTTAATTAATTAATAAAGATGGGAGTTTAAAAAGTGTTGCGGACATTACAAATTTTTTTACTTTAACAGTTTCTTTTGTCCTGCACCTGCCAGAAGGTGGGATGTGCACACAATTACTGATTTAACAGCCCTGTACAATACCATAATTACAGAGTGATTATTTAATAGGGGTAACAAACTTTAAAGGTTCTGTGTGCTTTTATAGGAAAGATTTCTCTGGAGGAGTTTATTAAAGGAGCCCGGAGCGACCCCTCGATCGTCCGCCTCCTCCAGTGTGACCCGAGCAGCGCCAGTCAGTTCTGAGTCGAACAAACATAGCACACTATAACAGTGTTCACTCAAGACTAAAGTGAACATGGTAAGTGTTTGTGTAAGCGTAAGAATGTGGTTGTACTTATCATCACATTTACTAATTTGTCAGTGGCATTAGGGACCACTTTTAAAATGTGAATGCTAAATGGAGGCCAGTGAGCACTTAGATCAGTCCTGTTAGCGGTGATTTAGACAAAAAAAAAAAACTACCACTTATGGACTGGGAATATAGTGTTGTGTATATCGTGTATGTGTGTATTAAAACAGCAGTTCATAATATGGAATGTTTATAGCAAAGCAGCAATGTTTGGGATTGTGTTCATTTTGAGGAGCAATGCATGATCGGCCCTGAAACTAGGCGCCAGGTTTACTAACGTTTTAAATAAAGAGGCTGATTTGTGAGTGGAATCTGCTAAACCGTATCCAGAGCTAGTGGGTGTGTTGTGGGTGATTTACAAAGAGTTTGTACATTGAGTGGATTTCTATTGATGGCTGTGGCGAGTTTAGATCTCAGATACTCTCCCAGCAGAAAACCAATGCAAGACTATGAAGAGGTGCAGTGCTACCCTGAAAAAAATCAGACATGATTTGCTTTAATACAAACAGGTGATATAAATGCAAATGTCCATGCATGCTGATTAACTGCTAGAAACCTGGGCAGAGCAGTGGGATGTAGACGAACCATAAATATACAGCGAGACAGAAATAATCAGGAACCAACTCTGGTTTCTATCTTAAGCAAGTATTTTCCTTCAAGTGAAACTTTCTGTATCTTCTAAACATCTATTAAAACTCGAATAACCTAGTAATAAAGCAGATAAGAGATCCCAGAAACTGCTTTTTAAATTCACACCACCAGGTAACGATTCCAGTTCAAGAAATTGATTATAAATTCAATGAATTTAAGAATGAAACTAAGCAAGCTTGAGTTGGCTGTTTAAGAATGGCTTTACATCCCAAAATACCAAACCTAATCCATCAGCTCTCAATCACAAATCCCACTGCAACACTAATCTGATCAAACATGACCTAGCAAATATTAAGTACATTCAAATTCTAGTCTATTCTAAACTTAGTTCTAGTTCTAGTTTTTTTAATATCAATTTTATTTGTATAGCGCAATGACAATGGACATTGCCTCAAAGCAGCTTTACAGAATATAAGAAATATAGAACAAAGTTTTTATACAAAGACTAATATTATACAAAAGTTTAAGATTAATATTAGACTTATATTTAA
Organism: Tachysurus fulvidraco; assembly: GCF_022655615.1. Lineage (NCBI taxonomy): Eukaryota > Metazoa > Chordata > Actinopteri > Siluriformes > Bagridae > Tachysurus > Tachysurus fulvidraco. The sequence continues at coordinate 17,106,763 of NC_062529.1, forward strand.
ATGTGTTTTGTATTTATCCCTAATGAGCAAGTCTGAGGTGACTATAATAAGGAAAAAGTCCCTTTGATAGAAAAGGACATGAAAACTCATTAAGAAAGAATCTTAATTCTCTTAATTTGAGCCATCGATGATAATTGTGTCTAAGTGCTACATAGTGTGATGGGACTTACCAAATCTAGACTCTAGAAAGTCACCTTTGGCATGAAATGTAACTCAAAATGCCATCTGGATTAGCTATCGCAATGCCCAGATCAGTACACCGGTGCAGGCAGGTAAAGAGCTGATTAAAGGAAGTGAAACAAAAAAACTGGTGCAAAACAGTACTGTAGACTCTCGTTGAATGTATTTAGGTTATTGGTATTGGATGTACGAATGTGACTTTGGCATTATTTTGAGTCAGTGAGGCATACTCTGTGTCTGAAAGCTTGTTTCACTATATACTATAACCCCCTTTTGATATGAAGACGGAGTTGAAGAATAAATCCCAACAGAATGATTAAGTACTAAATGATCTCGAACTATCTCAAGAAGCCTTATTTATAATTTCTGGGTATAAAGATGTCTTTATTATTCATTACTTCATCCGTTATCAAACGTTTAGTGCACGTTTACAAATTCTGAATAGAAATGTAACGTTTTTGTAGAATCACAGCTGTGTCTACATTATTCAGCTTGCAATGTAGAATGATCTTATTTTAACTTTTCATATTTTAAGGTATAAAATTTGTGTTTTTATTTGTAACAGATCTCAATTGTTATATATAAAATGACAGCATATTTGTGCATATTTATTAAACTTCTGCTTGACAGGTTTCTAGTATTTTGTTCATGAATATTCATCGGCATGTATTACTTTTAGTGATTGTTCTTTTATAAAAGCGATGATTTGATCATGTTTGTGTTGAACTCTTTGCTTGTATTTGTTGCATGTATTATGGCAATTTTTAGATTGTAACTGAGTTAACTGTATTGCTATTGATATTTTGTATTCTGTGCCCTTATATGTGTTAATGGTGCAGTTTGACACCACTAAGGAATGTAGTGAAACCCAATGTGAATGCTTATCTACATCTTGTTTCTCCATTTTTTTTTATTATTATTTTTTTAAATAGTGCTCTGCCTTTCACAAACTGATGCATTATAACAATGTGCCACATACTATATCTCCCTTCATTTCTGTTGGATCACGAGTTTCCACCATGTAGATGCCGAGAATGCAACTTCATCATTTTCCTTTTTCCATCACCATAGAAACTGTGGCTTGATTTGTAAGATGCTGCTTGACTTGAGATGGATATGGAGATGCGTCTGACCTCGGTACTGGCCGTATTCCAAGTCTTGTAAAAACACGCTGTCAGGAACATGTCAGATGAAGTGTTACTGGAAGTGTTAAGTAAACATCTCCTAGTAAAAAAGAACCAGAATGAAGGTAAATCAAATCAGCATTTGATCATGAGCATAGCATTTTAAATCCCTCCCTGACAGTTATGGCATGAAGCTAACAGATCTTGACATTTTGTATTCAAAGATGTTGTTCATGGCTATAACAGATGTCCTGCAGTGTTTATAAAGGGAACTGTGACCGTGCTGTTATGCTCTGGAATGTTAGTTACTGTTTTCGTTCTTCTTTTGTTTTCATTAAAAGCTTGTGCTTCCTTCTTGGATTGAAATAATGACTGTTTCATAGTTCTTTGGTCAGTCTATTTCATGAGGTCAGGGTTTACTTCCATGTAATGTTAAAGGGAAATTAATATTCATGGGAAAAACACAAACAGGACAACTTGGATGACAAATTTCCAGTTTATATTGCTTACACTGTAAGGGAATACACATATGTTTAAGCCACAACCTATTTTATTATATAATCAAATAAAAAAATAAATCATTATGCAAGTATGAAGGTAGGATATACAGAACCAAGGTTTTCTTTTCCTTCTTCTGCAATGGTCTGGTGCAATTGCATTTTAGAACTGAAATGTAAATGGATAAATATTTCCCATTAACTCTTTTTTTTTTTTTTTTTTTTTGAGGTGTAATGATGTGTAAAAAGCTTTGACTCCCAGCTTTCTCTTCCTGTCATGGACTACACAGCTGCATATGTGTTCCCCAAACAGCAAGGCACATGTCGTATTAACATCAGCAATTAGTGCTCGCTAATTAGCCAAGGTGCACTGTTGAATCCATCCTGCCTCGAGCTCCTCTGGTGTTTAATTCCTGTGGAGGAAGAAATATCGAACAAGTGCATGAGTTCATACACTAGAGACTCCCGTCTGCAGGATCTCATGGTGGAATTCTTATTAAACAAATTGATAGGAAAAAAATTAAATAAGAAAAGAACAGTCGATGGGATTAAAGTAAATTGAAGCAACTTCCCAAGCTGTCATGGAGCACTGAGCCATGGTGAACGCGTAACAGGGAAGCGGGAGGAGGCAGACAGCTACTAAAGTAATGAGCAAGCTAGCAGACCACTTCACAGCACAAATTCATAGAGTTTTATGAAATGAGTAACACCATGTATGCACTTCATGTTTTAAGCCAGTTTTACTATGCTACAGTAAGGCTTCACTAACATTCAGACTTGCGTGTGGAAACATTGCCACCTAGTGGCAGAGTGAAGAGGTACATTATATTACTCCTGTTTTCCACAGTTTTATAACTTTTCATTTCTAAACTATTGCTACAGTCGTATGCAAAAGTTTAGGAACCTCTGACGATTTCCAGGATTTTCATTTATAAATATTTGGGTATTTTGGATTAGCAAATATCAAATAACTGAAGGACACAGTAATATTTCAGTAGTGAAATGAGGTTTATTGGATTAACAGAAAATGTGCAATATGCATCAAAACGAAATTAGACGGTGCATAAATTTGGGCACCTTTGCCATTTTGTTGACTTGAATACCTGTAACTACTTAAAACTGATTAAATGGAACACACAATTGGATTGGTGAGCTCATTAAGTCTTGAACTTCATAGACTGGTGCATCCAATCATGAGAAAAGGTATTTAAGGTGGCCAATTGCAAGTTGTTGTTCTCTTTGACTCTCATCTGAAGAATGGCAACATGGAGGTCTCAAAACAACTCTTAAATGACCTGAAAACAAAGAATGTTCAACATTATGGTTTAGGGAAAGGCTACAAAAAGTTATTGCAGAGATATAAGCTGTCTGTGTCCACTGTGAGGAACATAGTGAGGAAATGGAAGACCACAGGCACAGTTCTTGTTAAGGCCAGAAGTGGCAGGCCATGTAAAATATTGGAGCTTTGCACAAGGTGAAGCTGTATGGGAGAGTGATGCGAAAGAAGCCTTTTCTGCACGCATGCCACAAACGGAGTCTCTTGAGGTATGCAAACGCATACCTGAATACTTTTGGACAAGCCAGCTTCATTTTGGAATAAGGTGCTGTGGTGTGATGAAACAAAGATTGGGTTATTTGGTCATAACAAGGGGCTTTATGCATGGTGGCAAAAGAACACAGAATACCAAGAAAAACACTTGCTACCCACAGTAACATTTGGTGGCGGTTCCATCATGCTGTGGGGCTGTGTGGCCAGTGCCGGTACTGGGAATCTGGCTAAAGTTGACGGTCGCATAGATTCCATTCAATAACAGCTCTTGAGAATAATGTTGAGGAATCAGTCACAAAGTTGAAGTTATGCCAGGGCTGCATATTTCAACAAGACAACGACCCAAAACACTGCTCAAAATCTACTCGGGCATTTATGCAGAGGAACAAGTACAATGTTCTGGAATGGCCATCCCAGTCCCCAGACCTGAATATCATTGAACATCTGTGGGGTGATCTGGTGTGCTGTCCGCTCGGCAACCATCAAACCTAACTGAACTGGAGATGTTCTGTAAGGAGGAATGGTCCAAAATACATTTATCCAGAATCCAGACACTCATTACTCAGACACTCAATAATTAAGAGGTTTAAAGCACCCAGCCTGGAAGAGGAGACGTATAATTCCCCTACACACTGAGGAGGATTAAGGAGTTAAAAAAAATCCTCTAAGATCATCTTTGCAGATTTTGGCAGCAGTTTGTGATCCTCAAGTTTTTAAAAGCTCCATATTAGACACAATCTCCATGTCAATTATTTGGAAGCACCAAAAGAAGACAATATCCAAGCACCTGGAGTGCCGTAGACACTACTGGAAATCTGATTGGAACGTAGTTCGACTGTCAGAGGATAAAGTTTTTTGTCAAACACTCAAAAGTGGATTTGGCAGAAAAATAAATATTTGTACAGAAAGGAATCTAATTCTTACTGTTAAGTATGGCAGGGGATATGTGATGACATGGAGCTGTTCTTTTTGGGATGTTTGTGAAATGTGATATTTTAAATGAAAATCAGACTGCATCTGCCATAAAATGACAACTGGGTTGTGACTAGTTCTTCCAGGAAGATGATTCAAATCTCCAAAAAAGATTGTTCAAATGCCATAGGAGCATGGCCAAATCCAGACCCCCCACCAATACCTCAATAAAATGAGCTGATATGAGGCGAATGAGAGTTCACAAGAGAATAGACAGGAAACTGGAGGATCTGAAGAGACATGAAACACCTTGAGTCCAACTTACTATAATCATGAACCAGGTGAGACCTATTTTGTATTAAGCAATACAGTGAACCTTCCAGTTCTGATTTTCATATACTGATTTGCATATTACTTCTCTCAAGACCTCAAAAATGTATTAGGTCTATAACACCAAGTAAAATACCACCCTCTACAATATTCAATCTTCTTGCATGTACACAATCAAGTATACTTTAGTTACATTAAAATTTGTGTTTGCTCTTGTGTGTAATGCCTATTCTAAGATCTGTATACTGTATGTTCAATGATAGACAGAAAAGAGGTGTTTGCCTGAGGTTTTATTTATAAAAACAAATAAAATACAAAAAGTTTCCATAGGAACGCAGTATGTATGCAATCCCATCTCTTTCATATCCATTTTCAAATGCATCATGGTCATAAATAATGCTAGTTTTAAGAATTATTACCATCTTACTACCATTTAAAAAAAAGAAAGAAAAGAAACTAAAAGAAAAAAGGAATGTGTATGAGATATGTGAATGGTCAGAAGAAGAAAAAAAACAACATGCCAAGCTCCTTAGTATAGTGGTCCATTGTAGTGGTTAAGTATATTCAAACTGTCTTGTGCTGATGGTGTAATTCAATGGATGTTTGGGCAAGTGGGTGGTAAAACAGCAACAGACCACCATAAAACACAGTAAATACAGGGAAAGACATCCATGGTCTCCCTATTCGCTGGTTAAGTATCTTTATAAAAAGGAAGCAATGACATGATATTTAAACAATTGCAAAATTATAATAAAATAATAATAATAATAAAAAAATCTGCATCTGCAATATTCTGGGCACATGCATATTCATGGACCAGTTACAATTTTATGGTAAAATACAGTGGGCACCAAGACTTTCCTCTTTAGGGGACCATCAATAGAGTCCATTTATGTAAAAAATAAATGCAGCACACCACCATTCTATACTGCATTTATGTTGACTTAGAGAACCCGGGCAGTGCAGGGCTTCGCTGGCATCTCCAAGGTGGTTTCACGCCCACAGTGGCCTGGTATGTTCCCATGGTTCGGTTCTTCAACAAGAGCAGGCATCCCCTGGGCATGGATCTGCTGCATGCATTGCCTAATATATGATACAGAAGAAAGTTCTCAGTTTATCGAACTGTATAGATGGATTCAGCAGGAATATAAACTCAGTGCAAGAAACACTGTCGGAAATAAGAAAACGTGAACTCACCAAGCGGATCTGGACATGACGTAATAGATTTCTGGCTTTTGGAAGCCGTTAAATGTAGATGAAGCAGCTACAGTGTAAGCACCCATGTTTTCAAACAGCAGCCAGTCTCCTACCTGCCGGTCAGGCAGGGTACACAGCTCCACAATGCGGTCAAGGCCATCACAGGTAGGACCCCAAATACTGCATGGGTACATTTGCTCATCAGGCTTGGGTTTCTATGGAGCACAACAAAAATGGTAATAATTATTTATAAATGAAAATTACATGCCACATAGCATATTAATAAGGATTAACACAGCATATTAAAATATCAAAATGATTTCTGTACCTTGTGTACAATGGGAGTCACATGTGCGTGATCAAAAAGGATGCAGTTAAAAGATCCATAAACACCGTCATTGACATAGTACATTAGAGTTCTGTCATCGGTCCCATCATCTTCATCTGTATTGTTTTAATCAAAAATAAAAAAAATAAGGCTTTGCTGTTTCAGAAATATAAAATGTACACAAGTCATCAAGGTCTTACCATCAGAGCCCGATTGCTCCTTCATGTTGACTTTCTTGGCAATGATGTTGACAGCTAGCATATATGCAGAGGCTACATAGAATCGTCCAGGCTCAGCAATTATCCTCACACCAGAGTCTACAGGAAAGTACTTATCCAGTGCAGGGTTGATTACAGCAGTAATCTAAATTAACCAAAATTAACATTTTAGCTTGAATCCAAAAATTAAATTTTTTTAAATAATCAAATGAATATAAAGAACATTAACCTCCTCAAACTTCAGCTTGGAATCATCAGAGCCAGGGAAGCCACCGCCAATATCCAGTAGGGTCATATTGTAGCCCAACTCAGCCTGAGGGACAGTTAAAGTTGCAATTTAGTAATGCAGCATCATCAAACAAGCAAATTCAGACAAGCAAATTCCACAGCATGTAACTACTCACCCCCATGTCAAAGACACAGCGTGCATCTGCAATGGCCTGGGTGAATGTCTCTGGGTCTGTGCAGCCGCTGCCTACATGAAAGCTGACTCCGATGATGTCCAGCCCTAACTCCTTTGCCCGCTCCAGAAGCAGCCTGCTGCTTTTCAGTGTGGCTCCAAACTTCACACTCAGCCTGCACACTGCCTTAGAGTCATCTGTAGCTATACGCAGCACTAACCTGCATGGATATACAAATCATGGTTAGATGGACTTTAGGATATTGGGCTTTTTGTCATTATGTAAACACAATTCACACTACAAAACACAAAAGCTACTCACTTGGCATTGTCATGGCTACGAGCAACCTTCATTAGCTCCACTTCACTATCAAAGGTCATCATTTGCACTCCATGTGCAGAGGCATACTTGATCTGAGACACCTGCTTACAGGGGTTGGCATAAATGATCCGACTGGGCTCCACTCCCAGAGACTGCACAAGCTGGATCTCAGTCTAAAAGAAGATACACATAAGTCAGCATTAGTTTTTACTACTGCTACTCTTACTGATATATTATGCATTTCTTTTGAAAATAACCATATGAAATTGCTGACAAACCTTGCTTGCACAGTCAAAGCCTGCTCCCAGTGTTGCCAGTGTCTCTAAAACAGCCCTGCTATCATTGCATTTCACGGCATAGAACGGTGTGACACGAGGCAAGACTCGTGCCCATCTAAGGTGCTTCTTAAGAACATCACCCAGGTCTGCTACATAGAAAGCATCCTTGTCATCCTGTAGGGCAAACAAAATAAAATTATTAAATGAAAATGATATGGTAGCATGCTATACACATCACCAACAAATCTAGATAAATATAAATGTGACAAAAAAAAAAACTCACTGATGAGGTGGACTCGTTGATCTTCTGCTCAACAATGTCCCGTGCACAGAACCCCTCCTCCAGGAAGGTAAATTCAAAGTCTTCGAACGAAGTCATGGTCAATAATTAAGATCCGACTGCAAAAAAACTACAGAAAGATACATGTTAAACACCAACACTAATGTTAAACAAAATCAGTCTGTTCATTACAAACATGCATTCTCTGACAGAACAGCAAATTGAACAAGGGCTTCCCTTTCATAATTTGGCATGGCTCTTAAAAACCATGACCTTGCTCCATGTAAAATGGGCCGTAATTCCCAATTTATCATTTATCAATTTATTGTGAAAAGGTCAATTCATTAATCCAAATGCTAAGTTACGAAAGATTTACCTTCGATACTCTAACACCTAACAAGCAAACATCAAAAGCACCTTTTAAAATTTTGAAACGTTATTTAAGATTTTAAAGGAAACTTTGGTTAAACATATGTATTTAAAAACAAGAAAACTTAAAACTTTCAGGGTTTATATACATATACAGGGTTTATATATATACACATTTATTCTCTAGCCCACAAGTCAAGTCAAGAAACTTTTACTGTCAATTCAACCATATATAACTGTTGCAGTACACAGTGAAATGAGAGAACATTTCTCCAGGATCATGGTGCTACATAAAACAACGACAGAGCTAAAGACTTCAGTAAGTTAGTCAGTCAGGTTAGGTTACTGTGCAACCTGCTGCAAACACTGCAGGACAAGACAAACAAGACAGTGGAGGACAAAAGACAGTGCAAACAAAAAAAAAAAATCAAGAGAATACACAGAATGTAGTTATCATCTTCATGTGTTGATTTCAGTAAATCAAAATACTATTACTTACTTGGACAGAAAGAGATGAAATTATTAAATGTCAGCAGTTCAGCGCAGCCAAGGTGGCTCCCCAGTGAAGTTAAATCCTTTCAGATAAGCCTCAAGGCCAGGGCCAGTGTGTGCTTTGCTCAAGCGAATGATCTGAAATGAGGAAGCACTAAAAGTAAGATTCAAGCTTTCATCACTCAGGGCTATTTAAATATTACACATCAATCAAGAGGACAATTTATTAATTTATCAATTCTATAAATTGATATTATTTACAAATATTTGTATTATTTAATACAGAATTCATCATATGGACACAAAAAAGGGTGGATACAAAAAAAATATGGTTTCTTTTAACATCAAGCCAATCCACACACGTTCAAATGCTGGTGGCGTAAAGGTCGACACATGATCACTCCCAATCCCCACAGTGCACTATATAGGGTAGAGAAGTGATCACTCCACATTTTGGGATCTACCCTCAGTCAGAAGGTCTCTCGGAGGTTCCCCCAATAGGAGACGAGCTACAATTTGTAGACCAATGAGAAAAGTGCTACGCAGGCATTAAAGATGGAAGGGCCGTAGTCACAAACGCGGCTTTCAGCAGTTAGCCGAAAATTAAAAAATGTAAAACTAAGGTTTACTTAAAATTCATTTGCTACAGCTTGTGTACGAGTGAACAGACGCTTTCTGTTGTGATCCTTTCTCACTTTTACAGCGTTATACTTAATGTACCGTTAGTCCCCTCCTCAACATCCAGCCACGTGCAGCAATAAACCGTTATTTTAAATTTAAACCTAGACAAACATAGACAATAACTATGTTGATCGAAAGCAGATAATTATTGTAATAGAAATTCAATTTATTCTTCGCCGATTATTAAAAAGTTATCACCATAGTAACTAACTTGGTTTTTATACAGTAAGTGGACGTCCCGCCTGATTAACCGGTTTTTTGCTAGTCTACGTCAACTAGCTAGCTAGTCTGTTTTAACGCCAACTCAATGTAATCGATTATAAAATAATATTAAAATGACCGAAATGATTATTTTCTTAGTAGCACCGAATAGTTACCGCGCGTCCTGTTCTTGCTATTCATGAAAACTTACTAGTTAGAGACTAGCTAGTAGCGTGTGCTAGCATGCTTACCGCTACGCTAGCGTGCTAAGTTTACAATAGCCAGCGGCGGACCGTTTTCTAGAATAGAAACCAAAATAAAAAACATTTCCATGTCAGTTACATACCTTAAAAAGCATTTACAAAGATTTTTGCCCATTAGACCAGAATCAGTGAAATAAAAATAGCCCGCGTTTCCTGGATCACCCTGCCGGCGTGCACTGTTCTGAATGAGGTCGATGATGCGCCGGCATTCATATATAGTTCAGCGGTTTCCAGGGCAACAGGCCAGCTGAAACCGGCCTCTCCTCTGTCTGCCTTGACCGAGAACCGGTTCCAGCTTGTTACCGGCCGGCGCGCGCAACAACGTCGCGTGTGAGCTCAAAGCATGCTTTAACACCACATTGAAAAAGATGAGACAAGTAGAGGTTTAACTCTCTAAATATTGTTTAAAACATTTTTAAATAAGCGAAAGTGTAGAAAGAATATCAACAAATAGTATACACATTTAAACCTTATTTGTTGGAGCGGCCTGTAAAGAATAAATACCAGGAGATGCCACAGAAAGTGTGTTATTTATTTACTTACTTACTTACTTACTTATTTACTTATTTTTTCATCAAGAACAGGACCTTACTTACTTTTAATAAGACTTCTAATGTGGTCATGTGTATGCTTTTTCTTTTTTCCTTTTTTAGCTAATATATTTTATGTGGAACATTTTAAAGATTTGAACTGCAGGGTTTCAAGCTTACTTTAGTCTTGAGGGTAATATAATATCTACAATAAGGCGTTGATTTCAATCTTTCTGCTAATGTTTACCTTCCAAATAAATAGGTTTTTATATAGAAAGATCTTCAATTGCAAATATCAAATGAGTTATGAGATCTATGCACAATGTAAAAAAATCGTGCCGATACAGGTCAAAAGCGTCAGTGTTGCATTGTGTTTAATGTTCATATCAAATATAAGTTTTCTCTGTGACTTTAACCATGGAATGGTGGTAACACCCTTTGATCGGAATATTTCGACTGTCGGTACTCTGTGATTTGCGTGCACAACTTTGTCTAGCTTTTACACAGAATTGCGCGAAAAACCTGTTTCAGTTCTGCCAGAGGGAATGCCTTGAGAGATGTCAAGAGAATTCCTAGTCTAATTCAAGCTGACAGGAAGGCTAAAACAATTCAAATAACCCTCACGACAACCATAGTGATTAGATAAATAATCTCAAAACACTCAGTAAATTTTATAGATAGTTGGGTGTGAAAAACCACAGAACATTCTAAACTCCCTCAACCAGCCTGTCTGGATAAACATCCAAGCCACAGTTGAAACTCATTGACATCATCTTTGTTTTTCCCAAACTTATAATTGATTTGAACCTCAACCTGTTTCGATATATGATTTTAAGTATTGTACTGCTGCCTAAGATTAGCTGATTGTATAATAGCATGAATGATATTTCAATTAAAGTGTGAAACTGATTACAGGAATTACATTTTGTGTTAGAATTTGGTCTGCATACATCACATACATTTCTAGGTGATAAAGAGATCACATTAGAATATTTTGTTAAATCACTGCTTTTTCTGGTTAATAATGAATTATGAAAAACCTGGCAGTAAAATATTAACATACGACTTAAGAGTTCACTAAAGATTTGAGGAAGCTACCGGGTCTCCTTAATCAGTGTTTGTTTTTTCTTATAATTTATACTGAGCAAAAGCTTAAGACAGGTAATATTGAACATGCAGACATGTAAATCATGTAATTCATTGCCAAAATATTTTTAAAAATATTAGTTCCTTAGCCAGTATATGTTAAATAGGAAAGTGTCCCACCCACTGGCTTTCGAAATGGGGAATGATACCTTATTATAGGATATTTTACACAGATACGCATATTGCCATTGCCTCTTCTAACTATGAAAGCATGTATTTAACTGAATCTCAACAGTGATTTATTTTCTTTAAACATGAATGTTTTTTAATGAACTATTAACAAAAATGCAAGCAAAGCTTTAAGTGTTGTTTAAAAGTGAATTAGTCTGTATTAGCAACCGTTTACCATTCCCGGGATATTTAGCATAGTTCACTAAGCCTATTACAACATAAAAATAGAAGAAAAAAAGATCAAAACCTATATCACATGTTATCAGATAATTACACGAAGTGATCAGAAACTGACAAAATGTACAAATTATAAATTCTGTAATACTGTATGAGATGCATTTTTGGCTATAATAAACCTACTCTTAAATTTGATTCTTCAGAATCTGAAAAGTGCATTTGGTTTGAAGTTGTCAATGTTTCCACTTTAGGCCTAACGTAAGAAACCTCATTATGTGTAAAGACTACATTACTCTAGCGGTGGTTGTGAATATGGCTTCCAAGCCATATTCCAGACCTTTTCTAATCTATTCCCATTTTGTCACTGTGTTTCCAGACAGATTCTGTGATCTCTTTCCAAACCAGAGCATGAGGCAATTTTCTATTTCTAGCTTCAAACACTAGGAAGCACATCACTTTTAATGAGTAAAAGTCTGAGGATGAGTAAGATGATGTTCCAATTTTGTTCAGGGCCTGTGAAGATGAAATATACTGTTGGTTAAGTTGGTTAAGGCTACAGGACTGAGTCAGAATTTCTGCTGTACTATGTAGGTGGGCTTTTTTCTTAGGAGGCAGAGTTGGAAAGGCATAGCTGAAACTGTGTGTACATATAGAAGCTATATTTGTGAGAGATACTACATGTGTACACTGTAAAGGCGCCTGTAGGTCAGTATGTGACTCTGCAAGTTTTAACCTTCTAACTAAGAAAAGCTTTATTTCTGGCAACACTCTTGGCTTCCAGCTATAGCAGTTTCTTGGAAAACATTGATGGTGCCATTAAAATTAAAATGACAACAAATGCACACTGTGAACTGGTTTTTGTGCTTTGTCCATACATCAACATAAGGGTCACATTGGTGATGTTTACAACACATTAGAAAGTTGGATACAGCCAACGTAATACAGTCAAGTTTTAATACCAGGGAGACTTTTTTTTTTAAACTAGTTAGGCAACAAAATATTCAACTAGTTACCTAAAATATCTGGCCACATGTTTTTGGGGACCTAACTATTACATCCATATGTAGGCCTTCTCTAAACTGTTGCATTGTGTAGAATGTCTCTGTATGCTGTTGCATGACAATTTCTCTTAACTGGTACTATTGATAATATGCCCAAATCTGTTCTAGCATGACCTTCAACATGGTTTGCCAAAGTTGGAGCGAATATTTCAAGTGTCCTGCACAGAGCCCTGACCTCCACACCACTAAATGCCTTTGGGATAAAGCGGAACATTGATTACGTCACAGACATCCTCTCCCGATGCTTTTGTGGTTGAACAGACAAATCCTCTCAGCCATGCTCCAATATCTAGAAGAAAATCTTCCCTAAAGATTAAAAATTATTATAACATCAAAGAAGGACTAAATCTGAAATGAGATGTTCAACAAGCACATATGTGTGTGATCGTCAGGTGTTCACAAATCCTTTGGCTTTGTAGTGGGCTTTAATATTTATAAGGAATAATCTGTAATTTGGATCAGAGGATTTTTTCCTCTTTGTCTCAGTTAAGTTACACTTAATATAAACAGTATACTTTATTCTATTTGGCTCCAAGCTTATGTATAATCACTTTCTGATAAGACAAGGAGGGTTGGAGATGATGTGTTTATCTGTTGTTTGACGTCACTGTTTAACAGATCTGCAGTGTCCTGTGATGACGTGACCACAGATAATATAACATGTTTTCTATTTTCCCCCTAAATTTTAAGAATGGTTGTAATGTGTGTGTGTGTTCTGTGTCTGTGTGTGTGAGGGGAGATTACTCATACAGGACATATTGCGAAAATGTTTCTCACACAAAATTATGTTATATTTGTGTTAACAGGTCTGCTGTCAATACTAATCTAAGGATCATTAAGGCTCAAATGCTAATTAAGGCTCAAATATGGTTTAAATTTTTTTTTCTAATTCGTTGTATGTCTAATTCTGTCACAAGAGACATACAAAGAGGAACACAGATATTACTCCACATTCCTTGCCAGCATGTATTACATAATTGATTTTGTATTTCAGCACAATGTACCTGGCAGAAAATGTTCTTTCCCAGGTTGCAGACAAAGTGTAAATATATATTTTTTATGTGTTTATATACTTTTTTCCTCCCTAGACCATGTTGGACAATTGGTAAGAGTGGAGAATCAATATTCCCCTCATTTCAGGCAAATTCAGGATGTAAAGTCCTGAGACACATAAACCATGAAACACATAAACCAGTCTTTCCATAGGGAAGACTTCTTGGAATCCACGTCAGAGGAGTTTCTTGGCATAGGTACAAGAGGAGGAGCCAGACAACCCAAAGCCCTTCCCATCTGCACACGGTCTCTCTCTTACACTCACACACATGCTCACTGATATTTAACACCACATGATCTGGCATATCATTATGGATGGATGTGAGTCATTCTTGTTAATGTGATTGACGCAGCTTTGTTCTTGTACTCCTTCCCACACTTGCACAACTGTTAGGACATCAGCGTATACAGATACAGATATTTCAACACACGCAAACTATAGAAAGAACACTACATTACACTAGATTTAACTGGTTTATGCCAAAGGGTATGTTGGGTTAACAGAGTCTTTCTTCACCAGAAATAACAGAGCAGATCAAAACAAGTAATAAATTCTGCTGTAATCTACAGTTAAATCTTTTCTCCTGTTGAATAATCATGTTCTAACAGTGTCCCCCTGTAACATTAAAGTGCCAGACAATCACTAACTTCTCACAGGAGTAATGACATCGCAACACCAACCATGAAATTATCAACAGAATCTATAAAAACATCAACTATATTTAAATGTAAACACATTGGGTGGAGTTTTTCTTTAATCTTTATTTTCGTAGACAAAATCCTGGCCTTGGACTAATTTTCAATGTCCTGTTTAGTCTAGGATGCAGAAAGGAAAGGAATTTAAGATGAGAAAAAGTGAAATGCTTTGTTATCATTCGTGTCTGTGTTGTGTGAATACTTCCACAACTGGTGTAGATGAGATGAGCCTTTGCTTTCATATATTAAAGCTACTTGAAATCGAAACTCTTTGTTCACTTCCTCCAAATTATAGTCTCCCATATATGTACTAGGGCTGTGCCTAAATGGGCTTTCGTGCCATAAAGGCAGCACAGACTTGTATATTTGTAATTATCTGGTGTCATCAGGTATTACACAGTCTTGTTTGGAAACACTCCCAGCTTTGTGCCTTTTGTACTGACGTTAAAGGTGGAGCAGTCAGTTATTTCTATTATGTACTTGGACAAATAAAATGGAAAATGATATGTAGAACATTATGTTTTAAGCAATTGCTTATGTGGTTGTGAAAACCCATTTGGAACATACTGAGATGCTTTTCTATTCAGCACAGTTGTTAAGCGTGGTTACATTTTCCTGCCACTTCTAATAACTTTGGCCATTTTCATGAGATCTCTCTTATCAACAACACATTACCACCCAAAATACTGTCACTCACTCAGTGTGTTTTTCCACACCATCCTGCTTATACTCTAGAGACAGTTGTGTGTAAAAATCCTAGAAGAAATACTCAAACCAGCCACTTTTGGCACGAGACAATTAAAGTTCACATTCTTTTTCTTCATTCTGATGCTTGAGTTAAACAATAACTGAAGCTCTTCACATATATCTGCATGATTTTATGATTTTATGCATTGCACAGGTATACACCTATTAATAATAACGTTTATTTAAATTTTTACCTCAAAAAAAGTATAATTTACATAAACCTGCTTTTGGTCTGTGGTTTCATGCTTTAGTTAAACAAATATTTCTCAACCTATACTTTAATCCATTTGAGTATTAACACAATGTGAATGAAAATGCATTAATGGTAATATTTGCTTTGTGCTTTTATAATAAAATTCATACTTTGTGTGTCCAATATTCTATCGTATTCTTGACTTTTTCACATTATTTTTAACACATAAACAAAAAGCTATTGGTGAAATAAAATCAGTTGCAGAGATCGCAATGGATTCAAAAAACGAACAACAAAAATACTTAGCAAAATATGGGTTAACTTTGTTATTCGCAAAATTGTCTTTTTTCATTTCTGCTGTTCATTTCATTACATTAATAAACATAGATATCAATCTAGGTCTACATTATTGCATTTGAATTATTTGTTGTAAGAGTTTGTCTGGAAATTTAGCTGTTTTCCATGACTTAAAGCTATTAAATTGCTTATTAAAAGTTGCTTGAATCAGAAAACTGGTGACCATATTTTAGTTGAAGCGACCTCAAGAGCTTCTGTACAACTCATTAGGAAACAAAAGTCAGTGGATATCACCAGCCTTTGATGTTTGTCAGACTACATTAAGAAAGCTCTGCATTTTGGGTCGCAAACCCACAGCCCTGAGCTTGGGATATCTCTGTAGACCAACAAAAACTTTTAGTTATTAACCAAACACTTTTGCATTTATCTATTAGACACCAGGCAGTTTTTCAGATCTCATTCAGAAGCCTTTTTAATGATTTCTACATATTGGAGGGATATTTTCCGGCTGCGTGGAGCTCCTTTACTGCAGACAGACGGGACACTGAGATAATTTTCTCCAGCCAAACCAGCTGAATCAGCACATTTCTTTCCTCTAACTCTTTGCCAGAAAAAGACAGAGAGGAAGGGCAGAATGTACATGAGGGATCAAAGGGAATAGCTCAGGAGATATAAATGAGGGAGGAAAATGCAGAGGAAAATAATGTGGTGTTCTCCTATACAGAGCTAAATTTCACACATAGCAGTAAAGTCTGAATACTTTTAAATTCATGGAAAAATATCTTGACAATCGAGACACAATTTAGTTAATCTAATAGCAACAACTATGTAACAACTAGAGTTACAGAGATCACTTTTTTTTCTTCATTTCTGATGTCTGATGTGAAGAATAGTTAAAAATCACTTTGACTTTAATCAGGTATGTTATAGTGCCAGGTGGATTGCTTGGACAGGAACCGACAGGACCTCGGACTGGTTTGAGTTTTTCAGAAACCACAGAGCTCCCGGTATTCTCACACACAAGAGTTTAAACAGAATGCCGCACCTCTGCAGGCCGAAACAGTTTGTTGATGAGAAAGATCAGATGAGAATGACAAGTCTATAATAATCAAAACGATTCTTTACAACCATGGTGAGCAGAAAAGCAAGTAAAGATGCACAACACATCTCACTTTGAGATGGGCAGTCTAAAACAGCAGAAGACCTCATCAAGTTCCATGAACAATGTTTTTGAAATCCGATGGTTCACTTTCTGTGAAGATAATCAATGTTATTCATGTTATCTATCAGTGGTTTTAATGTTAAGGCTGATTGTGTATGTATATACTGTATGTACTGTACAGTATATGCAAAGTAATTGTTATTTCAGCTGTATATATAAAATAATGAAAATGACTATCAGATTTATTTACAACCACATCAAATGAACAACGTACAAATGCAACAAACTAATTACAACACTTTTTATTTGTAGTAACAATAAAAGTCTTGGATTGCTTTTGATGTGAGTTTAAGGTCATTGACCATCTGCAGTGTAAAGTGCCGTCTGATGGGTTTTTTGAAGGTTTTGCTTGAGTATGACAGATAATATGACCCAATGCTCTTAAGGATTCGTACTTTGTCAGCAGTCACATTATCAATAAATACAAGGAAATACAAGGAAAACAAATCCATTGGCAGCCATTCAGCACTAAGGTGGGAGAAGAAGTGGGCATGGACAAATACTTAAAAAAAAAAATTCCAGAAGCTGGTTAAAAGACAGCTGTAGCTGTCCAAAAATTATTTTTTTAATCAATTACCTGTTTGGGTATGCATTTAAAATGAAAGTTATGACTGGAAAATAAACCTGAGTATTAAACTGTGATTGAACTCATATTAAAAATGAAATAAAATGATGAACTTTGTGTACTTACACACTGCAACAAAGACGCTCATTGCATTTTTGCATGGTGAAGAACATCTGATAGACAATAACTTGATATATTTTCTTTATTTATGTCCCCTCGTCTTTAGTGAGTGAAGGCATTCACAGCTTTTACCAAGCATGGACAGGAAAGCTACTGTAAGATGTGGTGGTCAGAGTAAAAATTTTGTGTTGCTCTGCTCTGAGGTTATTCAGAATTGGATTATAAAATGAATGAAAAGGAAATTCATATTACCAGACAGCTTATTTTTGTCAGTGTTACAGCTGTAGACACACTGTTTTACAACATACATTTTAGGTCATCCAAACTGATAGTTATATTGAGAAAGTGAGAATTTATTAGCAATTACTGATAATATAGTCTTAATAATATCACATATATTACATGATGTGAATTAGGAAATAAAAACAAAGCACACACATACATTCTGGGCATTTGTACCATTGATTGTAAAAACAATTGACAGTGCTCGAAATCATTGGGCACCAGCACTGTTTCCTTAATTCTTTTACAAATTATTGCAAAGAAGATATTTTGTACTGCATTTTGTGCTTTCACAGCCACAGTGGCCTGGTATATTCCCATGGTTTTGTTCTTCCACCAGAGCGGGCATCCTCTGGGCATGGATCAGCTGCATGTATTGCCTAATATATGATATAGAAGAATGCATCACTTTGGAATAGGAGCAGGAATATAAACAGTGCAAGAAGAAACGCTGTTGGAAATAAGAAAACTCACCAAGCGGATCTGGACATGACGTAATAGATGTCTGGCTTTTGGAAGCCATTAAATGTGGATGAAGCAGCTACAGTATAAGCACCCATGTTTTCAAACCACAGCCAGTCTCCTACCTGAAGGTCAGGCAGGGTACACAGCTCCACAATGAGGTCCACGACATCACAGGTAGGACCCCAAATACTGCATGGGTACATGTGCTCATCAGGTTTGGATTTCTTTGGAGCACAACAAAAGAGTAATGTTTATTAATATATGCAGTGATAAAATTAAATGTAATTTACATATCAGATAGCATATTAATAAGGATTAATATAGGATATTAAAAACATAACAGATCATATGCAATTATTTCCATACCTTGTGTACAATGGGAGTCACATGTGCATGATCAAAAACGATGCAGTTAAAAGATCCATAAATACCATCATTGACATAGTACATTAGAGTTCTGTCATCGGTCTCATTGTCTCCATGTTTGTCATCACGAAGTAGGGTCTTACCATCAGAGCCAGATTGCTTTCTTGTGTTAACCTTTTTAGCAATGATATTGACAGCTAGCGTATATGCAGAGGCTACATAGAATCGTCCAGGCTCAGAAATTATCCTCACTCCAGAGTCTGCAGGAAAGTACTTATCCAGTGCAGGGTTGATTACAGCAGTAATCTAAGTGAACCAAAACGAGCACTTTAGCTTGTATCCAAAGATGTAATGCTTCATTTTTTTTTGTTTGTTTTTTAATAAAACCCTCAAATGAATATAAAGAACATTAACCTCCTCAAACTTCAGCTTGGAATCATCAGAGCCAGGAAAGCCACCGCCAATATCCAGTAGGGTCATATTGTAGCCCAACTCAGCCTGAGGGACAGTTAAAGTTGCAATTTAGTAATGCAGCATCATCAAACAAGCAAATTCAGACAAGCAAATTCCACAGCATGTAACTACTCACCCCCATGTCAAAGACACAGCGTGCATCTGCAATGGCCTGGGTGAATGTCTCTGGGTCTGTGCAGCCGCTGCCTACATGAAAGCTGACTCCAATAATGTCCAACCCTAACTCCTTTGCCCTCTCCAGAAGCAGCCTGCTGCTTTTCAGTGTGGCTCCAAACTTTACACTCAGCTTGAACTTTGCTGTAGAGTCATTTGTAGCTATGCGCAGCACTAATCTGTATGGATATACAAATTACCATAAGATGATGGACTTTACATTTTATGGATTTTTATCATTAATTAAACATAATGGCATACTTTCTCTGACTCGAAATACAGAAAGATTCTCACTTGGCACTGTCATGGCTCTGAGCAACCTTCATTAGCTCCACTTCATTATCAAAGGTCATCATTTGCACTCCATGGGAAAAAGCATACTTGATCTGTGACACCTGCTTACAGGGGTTGGCATAAATGATCCGACTGGGCTCCACTCCCAGAGACTGCACAAGCTGGATCTCAGTCTAAAGAAAAATATACATAAGTCAGTATTAGTTTTGAGTATTAGTTTTCAAAATTAGTTTTGAAATTTCAGACAAAAATTTCAAACCTTGCTTGCGCAGTCAAAGCCAGCTCCGAGTGTTGCCAGTGTCTTTACAACAGCCCTGCTATCATTGCATTTTACGGCATAGAAAGGTGTGACACGAGGCAAGAAACGTACCCATGTACGGTGCTTCTTAAGGACATCACCCAGGTCTGCCACAAAGAAAGCATCCTGGTCACCCTACAGCACAAACACAACTGTCAACAAAACAAAAGATGCATGCTATACACATTACCACCAAATTTATATATATATATATATATATATATATATATATATATATATATATATATATATATATATATATGTATATATATATATATATATATATATATATATATATATAAGAAAACTCACTGATGAGGATTCTTTGATCTTCTGCTTAATAACATCCATTGCACTGAACCCCTCCTCCAGTAAGGTTATTTCAAAGTTGTCAAATGAAGTCATGATCATAAAATCCAGCTCCAGTGGCAGATGAAACTGCAGACAGTGTACTGTGAGTGTTAACACTATCCTTGCATTTCTGACCTACTGAAGAAAGGGTTGCCCTGTGATAATTTGACATGGTCCGTTCTCCAGACAACCATGGCATAGTCCTTGCAGAATGCATCAAGTTCCAAGTTTATTATTGAAGCCAACAATTGGTCCTTTACTCAATAGTACCTTACAAACAGAACATCAAAATAATTTTAAAAAGTAAGTGCTTTAATTGACCAATGAAAATACAACTGCAACCAGTTAAAAATATTACTGCAAGTGGTGATTTGCAGAGTTTGTGCACCTTTTACAAATTTTGACCCCAGTAACAAGTTACACAAAACAACTATTTAATAGATTCTTAGAGTATTCAGACCACTTCATTTTTGAACATTTTATCATGTTGACATTAATCTCTATCACTTTGAACCCTCACCTCAAGTCAAATTTATTAAAAAGAAAAAAGCTAAAATATCACATTGACAAAAGTATTCAGACCCTTTGCTATGACTCTATCATATCATATCATCTCATATCATATCATATCATATCATATCATATCATATCATATCATATCATATCATATCATAGCAAAAACCCAAGAACTCTGAGATAGGACTGTCTTGAGGCACATATCTGCAGAAGCTACAGAAAAAGTTTTGCTAAATTGAAAGTTCCTAAGAGCACAGCTGACCTCCAAATTTCGTAAATGGAAGATGTGATCAACCAGAACTCCTCCTAGTGCTGGCTGCCAAGCCAAACTGAGTAATCAGGAGTGAAAGATCGTAAGAGAGGTGTCCAAAACCCAATGATCATGGTTGAGCTCCAAGCTTCATGTGAAAGGTGATCCATTATTGCTTTAACGATCTGGGATTTCTGGGAGAGCGACCAGATGGAAGTTCCTCTGTGTGAGACACATTAAAGCCTGCTTGGAAATTACAAAAAGTATTCTCAGGCTATGAGAACAAAATTTCATGCATGACCCATAACCTGTGCAATTTGATTCCAACAGTGAAGCATGGTTGTGTTAGCATAATGCTGTGGGGTTATTTTTAAGGAGAGACACAGTCAGGTGAACAAAAAGTCAGGTGAACACAGAAAATACAGAGATATTCTTAATTGAAAACCTGTTCCAAATTGTTCAGTGAAAATGCTATTAGTACAATAAGAATAATCTGACCTCAGACAGACATTAATAGAATGATGCAGTAAAATCAACTTCAGCTTGCTTGGACTTACCTATCAATCAACACTCCACACTTTGTAGATCTCTTCGGTGGCTTGCACTTTTAGTTCTCATGGAAATCTATGCTCGAAATTCCAATATATATAACTTTGTGCAAATCAAGCTCCGCCCCACTAAGATCACAACATTTATGCAGTTAAAAAATTGCTAAAGCAAACAATTTAAATGACTGTTAACATGAGCGCATGCCTAAATGGTCCACAAATGCAAATGCATAAAGAGATAAAAAATAGCAATATAAATCTTGTTTTATAAAAGACTCTTTTAAAAAGAGCACAGGTTTCGGGTTATAATAATGTGGAATGTTGAAAGTACTGGATTCCATTCCACCCTGCATTCTGTACATAGTTTGATTCAACAAACCTCAGAAGAGTTTACATGTGTACAAAATGTGTACAACATTGTCTCAAATCAGCTTTACAGAAGCATAGAAACAGTACCCAATCAAAATTGTAAAGTTTAAAATTAAATTACTGTTTATCTTTAACGTCTATATCTAATGAGGTAAAGGTGGCAAGGAAAAACTCCCTGAGATGATATGAGAAAGAAACCTTGAAAGGAAGTAGACTCAGAAAAGAAACTCATCCTCATTTGGGTGACACTAGACAGTAAATAATGTAAATGTAAATAATGTCCTTTCTACAACAGTTTGTAGTAAAGTGCAACCGAGATCTCCCGAGGAACTAATTGGTCAGGATAATTTCTTTATAAGGTCATTATAGACTAAACACTAATTTCTTTCTTCCAAAGCCTTCAAATGTTCACTGATGAAGAGATCTATAGGTCACGGGCTGTCCATGAGACCTAACCCCCCAGCAGAGTGCACCACCAAGTGATGAGACTCTAACCAGGGGTAGGGTGTCAGCATGGATCAGGTAGGTCCTGAAAGAAGAAGCGCTCACACTGGAACTCGAGAATGGCATGTATAGCTTGACAGAGACAGAGAGAGAGAGATAGATAGAGAGTGAGAAAGGGGAATTGAGAGAAAAAGAATGAGAAAAGATTATTAGCTTTGTAGTCATGTGATAGTTAAAGACAAAGTACATTATGTGTAAATTGCAGGTAGCAAACCCGAGAGACTTGTGAGGGTGGCAATGTAACAGCATCCAAACATCCCAGTTCACCAAACACTCTATGCCATTGAACCCTCCAGATCTCCTCTTTTACTTACAAAAATTCATATTAATAAAAAAAGCTAGATTAACTCTCCTGCAGACCATGGCTCTATCTGACCCAGCTGGAAAGTTTAATGTGTCATAACTTGGGTTTTCTTCCACATATTTGCCTGGTAAATTTCAGGCAAATATGCCTGATGGTGGCTCCTCAAGACTTCCAGAGTCAACTTGACCAGCCACATTTAGTGGGGCAATAGGTCACACTTTTGCCCTTTTCAGTGCAACGAACATACATACAGACACAAAAACGCACATAAAATGTCCATTAACACACGCACCCAAAACACACACTCACACACCACACACACACACACACACACACACACACACACACACACACACACACACACACACACACACACACACACACACAAATCTGCATTACATTTCATTAGGCCTCCAGAAAAAAAAAAGCTTCTCATTTGTAAATATTCCACACATGTTATATGTATTTGTCCAGCTGGGGTCAAAATCTGATCTACCAACAAGCTTCACACACACACGGACACACACACACCCCACTCAAAAACATCATAATTTCATGTGATTGCAAAACACATGTATTTTATTTTTGAACTTGTTTATAAAAATATGAACCTCTGTGTGTGTGTGTGTGTGTGTGTGTAGCCTGTTGTTGGTTGATCACATGACATCTGGTTGGCAAAATAGATATTACAAGTGTAATCACTGTAGTCATCAAGTGGTGATCATTGTAGAATTTTTGATTTTAGAAGTCAAACTGGCCTGGAAAAAAACAGGTTTTATTAATTACTGACATTAAAAATGGTCAAAATGGTTTCAAAACAATCTCCTAGCTTTTGTGCCTCTATAGTGAAAACATTTTTTTACTGAAAAATGAGGCAAAAAAAGGCATTTTGTATATAAATAAGGTTTATCATACCAAATAATATATATTATTTTTTTGCAAAATATATGTTAATATGTTGGAAACAAGTTAGACTAAAAAGGTGGGGGGGGGGGGGGAAGGCTGTCATATATACTTCATTTTTTATAAACAGTCAAAACAGACAAGGTTGACACAAGATGACTCGGCGCTCTTAATTTTCATAGGAATGCAGAAAAGGTCTGCAGGAGAGTTAAACAAATGTCTTTTCAGCCTGGACATTCAGCCAAACACTGAGACTATATCTAAGTCTCAAACACTAATTGGAAGGCTGTTTTATAACTGTTGGACCCTGTAAGAAAAATCTCTGCCCCTGCTGTAGCCTTTGATTCTTGAGGTACTACCTAGTAGCCTACACTTTTTGCACTTCTGTCTTGTCAGATTTAAAGGTAGGGTCAACAATTTTTGAGAAATGCTTCAGAAAACTGAGTCAGGCCGAATACTAAACAAAAATCAAAACAAACATGTAGCCAATGAGCAGAAAGGGGCTTGTCTTGTCAATATGCGGTGGAGAGAGTGTTTAGTGCGCATGTGTGACATTAGCAGAAAGCGGTTTTAATATTGACATGGAGAATAAAAACAAAGAAAGAAAGAGAAGAAAGGCTTACGATAAGGCAAGAAGTAGGACCCATGTTAATATAGGATCAGCTTTCCAGCACTGGAGAGAACTGAAGGAGTGGGAAGTTGGCCGCATTTTCACAGATTCGAGTTTCCAGAGTCAATAACTCCTGAGCTAAACGCTGTTACTACACAAATAACACCTCTCTTCTATCATAGTAATGTAGAGAGGCAGCTACAACCACATTTTGCTAATAGCAGTGTTTAGCTCAGGAGTTATTGACTCGGGGAAACTCCAATCTGTGAATATGCGGCCAACTTTACTTAGGACGCCAAGGTTGCTTTTTTTCCCCTTCTCGATAGGTGAGTAACGTTGGTTTTGCGTTGTTTCACAGAACTAATATATGCTGTCCTTTGCATGATTATGCTTGTGTGTCATTTTTGCTTGTTTGTTTATCTGCATTCGTATTGTTATTCCCTTCAGCTATGATAAAGACACATTTCCATTAGTTGCCTGGGTTGTGTATGTATGTGTGGGCGGAGCTATCAATACAGGGGTGGGACCCATTTGGGTTAGGGACGTGTTTGTTTTGGTGATTTCAAATGTCAACATTGGCTTTCAAAAATTGGAGACCCTACCTTTAAGCAGGAGGAAGTTAGTATGCATCCACTGTCTAATATCCATTACACATTCTTTAACCTTATTAAGGTGGTTTGTCTCTTGTATGTTTAGTGAGTAAAGGCATTCACAGCTTTTTCCAAGCATGGACCAGGAAAGCTAAGATGCAAAGATCAGAGAAAAATGTTTTGATGCTCTGATATGAATTGTAAAAACTATAAAACGAATGAAAAGTAAATGCACATTACTAGACAACTAATTGTTGTCAGTGTCACAGCTATAGACACCATATTTTACAAAAGACATTAAGTCATCCAACCTTATAGTTACTGTATAGTTAGAATCTATCAGCAATTCCTGATATTATAATCATTATAATATCATATAGGGTAATTCACTGGATGTGAATTAGGAGGGTGCAACAGAAAAAAAAAAACAGAACAATTGACATTTCTCTAAAACATTGGGCACCAACACTGCTTCCTTATTTATTTTACAAATTAATATGAAGCAGACATTTTTGTACTGCATCTGCAATATCAGAGGATGCGAGTAGCACAGGATTCTGGGATGCTTTCACGCCCACAGTGGTCTGGTATGTTCCCATGGTTCTGTTCTTCCACCAGAGCAGGCATCCCCTGGGCATGGATCTGCTGCATGCATTGCCTAATATATGATACAGAAGAAAGTTCTCAGTTTATCCATCTGTAAAGCAGAAATATAAATTCAGTACAAGCAGAAACACTGGAGAAAATCAGAGAGTGTGAACTCACCAAGCGGATCTGGACATGACGTAACAGATGTCTGGCTTTTGGAAGCCGTTAAATGTGGATGAAGCAACTACAGTGTAAGCACCCATGTTTTCACACAGCAGCCAGTCTCCTACCTGAAGGTCAGGCAGGGTACACAGCTCCACAATGCGGTCAAGGCCATCACAGGTAGGACCCCAAATACTGCATGGGTACATGTGCTCATCAGGCTTGGGTTTCTATGGAACAAAACCAAATAGTAATATTTATCCTTTTTGTTCTATAAACTGTGCAATAACATGTAAAAATGACTTTATATTTCCAAAGAACATATAAATAAGGCTTAGCAAAGATAACAGATAATATATATTCATTTCAATACCTTGTAAACGCAGAAGTCATGTTCAGAACCAGAGCATGCAATATTAAATGAGCCATAAATTCCATCATTGACATAGTACATTATAGTTCGCTCACTGGTCCCAACATCAACACCTGCATTGCATTAAGGAAAAATGTTATGGCTCTGTTGTTTCAGAAATATAAAATTACATACGTCACGTCACCTTACCATCATGGTCTTACCATCAGAGCCCGATTTCTCCTTCATGTTGACTTTCTTAGCAATGATGTTGACAGCTAGTGTATATGCAGAGGCTACATAGAATCGTCCAGGCTCAGCAATTATCCTCACTCCAGAGTCTACAGGAAAGTACTTATCCAGTGCAGGGTTAATTACAGCAGTAATCTAAGTAAAGCAAAAATTACATTTTAACTTATTATGGCAAAAATGTATTATTAAAAAACACTCATAAATAGAAACAAATTTAAGTTCTAAAATAACCTCCTCAAACTTTAGCTTGGAATCATCAGTGCCAGGGAAGCCACCACCAATATCCAGCAGAATCATATTATATCCCAACTCAGCCTGAGGGACAGTTAAAGTTCAGTAATGCAGCACCATCAGACAAACAAATTGCACAGCATGTAACTACTCACCCCCATGTCAAAGACACAGCGTGCATCTGCAATGGCCTGGGTGAATGTCTCTGGGTCTGTGCAGCCGCTGCCTACATGAAAGCTGACTCCAATAATGTCCAGCCCTAACTCCTTTGCCCGCTCCAGAAGCAGCCTGCTGCTTTTCAGTGTGGCTCCAAACTTCACACTCAGCTTGTAGTTTGCTGTAGAGTCATCTGAAGCTATACGCAGCACTAATCTGTATGGATATACAAATTACCATAAGATGATGGACTTTAACATTCATGCGTTTTCATCATTGATTAAACACAAATGGTATAATTTAGACTATGAATAAAGAAAGCTACACACTTGGCACTGTCATGGCTCTGAGCAACCTTCATTAACTCCACTTCACTATCAAAGGTCATCATTTGCACTCCATGGGAAAAAGCATACTTGATCTGTGACACCTGCTTACAGGGGTTGGCATAAATGATCCGACTGGGCTCCACTCCCAGAGACTGCACAAGCTGGATCTCAGTCTAAAGGAAAATATACACAAGTCAGTATTAGTTTTTGAGTATTAGTTTTCAAAATTAGTTTTGAAATTTCAGACAAAAATTTCAAACCTTGCTTGCGCAGTCAAAGCCAGCTCCGAGTGTTGCCAGTGTCTTTACAACAGCCCTGCTATCATTGCATTTTACGGCATAGAAAGGTGTGACACGAGGCAAGAAACGTACCCATGTAAGGTGCTTCTTAAGGACATCACCCAGGTCTGCCACAAAGAAAGCATCCTGGTCACCCTACAGCACAAACACAACTGTCAACAAAACAAAAGATGCATGCTATACACATTACCACCAAACTAAAATGTATATACACATGTGATTAAACTCACTGATGAGGATTCTTTGATCTTTTGCTTAATAACATCTTTTGCACTGAACCCCTCCTCCAGTAAGGTAATTTCAAAGTTGTCAAATGAAGTCATGATCATAAAATCCAGCTCCAGTGGCAGATGAAACTGCAGACAGTGTACTGTGAGCGTTAACACTATGCTTGTGTTCATTAGAAGCAGGATATTTCTGACCTACTGATGAAAGGGTTGCCCTGTGATAATTTGACATGGTCCGTTCTCCAGACTACCATGACATAGTACTTGCAGAATGCATCAAGTTCCAAGTTTATTATTGAAGCCAACAATTGATCCTTTACTCAGTAGTACCTTACAAACAGAATATAAAAACAGAATAAAACAGAATTGTACCTTACAAACAGGATAAAAACGCGAGTGCTTTGATTGAACAGTGAAAATACAACTGCAACCAGTTAAGAATATAACTGCAAGTGGTGATTTGCAGGGTTTATGCACCTTTTACAAATTTTGACGGATTTACGTTTCTTTTTTTTTTTTTTTACATTTATGGCATTTGCCAGACGCTCTTATCCAGAGCAAATTACATTTATCTCTAATACAGCTGAGCAATTGAGGGTTAATGGCCTTTCTCAGGGTCCCAGGAGTGGCAGATTCATGGACCTGTGATTCGAACTCACAACCTTCTGGTCAGTGGTCCAACAATTTAACCACCAAGCAGTTAGGCAGAACAAATGACTAATGGATTCAGAAAGTATTGAGCCCCTTTAATTTTTGCACATTTTGTTATGTTGACATTACTCTATACCTTATAGAACCCACACCTCAAGTCAAGCCAAAATCATTCATTCATTCATTCATTCATTCATTTTCTACCGCTTATCCGACTTCTCGGGTCACGGGGAGCCTGTGCCTATCTCAGGCGTCATCGGGCATCAAGGCAGAATACACCCTGGACGGAGTTCTAACCCATCGCAGGGCACACACACACTCTCATTCATTCACACACTATGGACAATTTTCCAGAGATGCCAATCAACCTACCATGCACGTCTTTGGACCGGGGGAAGAAACCGGAGTACCCGGAGGAAACCCCTGAGGCACGGGGAGAACATGCAAACTCCACACACACAAGGCGGAGGTGGGAATCAAACCCACAACCCTGGAGGTGTGAGGTGAACGTGCTAACCAATAAGCCACCGTGCCCCCCTAAGCCAAAATCAGATTATGCAAATTTATTAAAAGAAAAAAGCTCAAATATCACATTGACAAAAGTATTCAGACCCTTTTCTATGACTCTTGCAATTTTGTTCAGGTGCATCGCATAAAGAATATTATAGCAAAAACACAAGAATTCTGAGATAGGACTGTCTTGAGGCACAGATCTGCAGAAGGTACAGAAAAAAGGTCTGCTGAATTGAAAGATCCCCAGAGCACAGCTGATGGGAATGGAAGAACTTTGGATTTTCCTAGTACTGAGCAATAGGGAGAGAAAGACCTAGATGATCATGATTGAGCATACTCTCAGGCTATGAGAAACAATATTCTCTGGTTTGATTAAATGAACATTGAACTCTTTGGCCTCAATTCTAAGCATCATGCATGAACTATCACCTGTGAAATATCATCCCAACAGTGAAGCATAGTTGTGTTAAGCAGAGAAACAGTCAGGGTAGATAGACAGAAAGCTGAACACAGCAAATACAGAGATGCTCTTAATGCAGATTAACAGAATGATGCAGTACAATATATTTCAGCTTGCATGGACTTACCCATTAATTAACACTCCACACTTTGCAGATCTTCTCATAGCCTTGTGTTTTTACATTTCATGGAACTCTATGCAAGTGGTCCCAATATATAGCTTTGTGCAAACCAGGCTCCACCTGTAAGAACTCAACCCAGACTGTGTGCCACGTGCATTTGTTTATGTTCCTCGTCACATGTCTGCCCCGCCTTTATCTGCTCTCCCTGTCTCCACACACCTGTTTCCTATTGTCATCACCCTCGTCTATTTAACTGTGCCGCGTTGCCTTGTGCAGCGTGGAAGCTACTGTTGTTTTGTCCTGTCTCTAGTCCGTGTCATGTTTCGTGTTCTTTTGTTATTAAACCCCGTTTATTTTTGCCATCCTGCATTGGGTCTGTTTTATCTCGTGTTCGTGACACCACCTCACTAAGATCAAAACATTTCTGCAATTAAATGCAAACATGGTTAATGTTTGCATTTAATTGCAGAAATGTTTTGATCCTTAAACCTGTGCAAATGCATAAAGGGATAAAAAAAATAGAAATTTGTATCTTGTTGTATAAGAGACACTTGTTTTTATTAGCGAAAATATGAAGAGCACTTCCATTCACTTTTCAAGTTATGATTTATGGCATATAAAAAGTACTGGATTCCTGTCCTCTCTGCATTCAGCACACCTCAGAGGAGTATAAAGGTGTACAATGGTATATATTGGTATTACCTGTTTCTACGTCCTTTCTACGACAGTTTGTAGTCGAGTGCAACCAAGATTTCTTGAGAAACTAATAGGTCAGAATAAATTCTTCATAATTTCATTATAGACTTAACACTAACTTCTTTCTACCAAAGTCATCAAATGTTTAAGACAGAGAAAGGGGAATTGAGAGAAAAAGTGAGAGGATTATTAGGTAATTAGATACTATTATTAGGCACAATGTGGTAGTGTGATGGTTAAAAACAAGATACATTATGTGTAAAGTGCAGACAGCAAACCTGAGCAACTCGTGATGATGGCAATGTGACAGCCTCCAAATATCCCAGTTCACCAAACACTCCATGCCCATGAACCTTCTAGAGCTCCTCTTTTACCTATTCATAAAAAAGCTAGATTAAACAAATGAGTTCTCAGTCTAGACATAAACACTGAGACTGTGTCTGAGTCTTGAACACTAATTGGAAGGTTGTTATATAACTGTTGGTCCCTGAAAGAAAAAGATCTGCTCCTGCTGTAGCCTTTGCTATTTGATGTACTGTACTACCCAGTAGCCTACACTAGCACTTCTGTCTTGTCAGAGTTAAGCAGAAGGAAGTTAGTAAGCATCTGCTGTCTAATGTCCTTTACACATTCTTTAATCTTATTAAGATGGTTTGTTTCTTCTGACTTAGATGAAACATATAGGTTTATAAATATACATAGGACATGTCATCAGCATAAAAGTGGAAGCTAATACCTAGTTTAGGAATAATTGCACCAAGGGGCATGTATAAGGAGAAAAGTAATGGGCCTAAAACAAACACTTGTGGAATACCGAACATAACCTTAGTATGTTTATTGTAGTCGCCATTTAGATCTTACAAACTGATAACAATCAGTCAAATAGGACCTAAACCAGGAGTGGGCTGTCCCTTAGCACCAATATTTTCTAGCCTATCAAGTGCCCCTTTTCCACCGAGGTAGTTCGAGTGCTGGTTCGGAGCCAGAGCCTAATTTAGTACCAGTTCTTTCTGTTTTGACTGCTAAAGCACCGGCTCCGAACCAGGAAAAGTGGTTCTTAAGTAGCACCAAAACGTTGCTGGTCTAGACTTAAGAACCGCTTGGGGCGGGGCTACTGTTAGCGCATTTGATAATGTACCTTAAGTATACTAATGTTTAATACACTTTTACTTTACCGCGAAATGATACATTATCAGCACACATGATAGTAGGTAGCTACATGCTAAGGCTAACGTTTTTTCTGTGTTAACGATAAAATAACGTTATGTACTTTATCGATTACAACCTCCGTTTATACAGATTACACGGAGCTGCACGTACACGTTTTATTCGCCGCGTTTGGATGCCAATGTAGGTTCGCAAAGCCATGAGCATTAACAGTAAAGCAACATCCGCCATTGTTGTTGTGTTTGTGTTTGCCGCTGCTGCGCTAACGTTGCTGGGACACGTGACACGTATACAGTGACGTCACACTCGGCACTATGATGGCTCTCTAGCCGGTGGAAAGGCAAACCGGTTCTTAGAAGGTTCGCCAGTGGAACCAACTTTGAACCAGAACTAGCGCTAGCTCTGAACCAGCACCCGGTTCTTTAAGATCAAGTAAAACAAGCAAGGAGACACAACCCTGATTAAAGGCCAGTAGAAGGTTATTTACCACTTTAACCAGTCTTGTCTGTGCTATGATGCTGCCTAAATCCTGAACCATACATTTCATTAATGTTATTCCTATGTAGGTATAGGCATAACTGCTGTGCTATGACTTTTTTCTAGGATCATAAAGGGGATGATATTGGCCTGACAGTAGCAATTGGTATAATCTGTTGTATGTAGGTAGGGGATCCAGTATGCAGGTTGATAATTATTAAAAAAAAATCAGTGAAAATAAATCTCTCAAATGGGATTTAAACCGTTCCGTTCAAAAAACAGTAATATTATTATCTATAGCATTATCTATCAAATTGTTTGGTTATAAAGTAGTAATAGTTTACTGTTATTTAATAATTTTTTTCCTACATTTGCATCCAGCAAAAATATATCTCTATGCTCGTACAGTAGCTTGTTGGCTAGTGTTCAGAAGCATAAATTATTCTGTTTAACTCCGCTTCGAACGGTTCATCCAATATGTTTAAACAAATTCTAGGATGCATTAATTTAATGTTTGAATAGCCAAATGTGGAATTATAATGAAGCCTTTATTGACTTTTTATGGAAATCATGTCAAGTCAAGAAGCCATATATAGCTGTTGAAATACACAGTGAAATGAGACAAAATTTCTCCAGGACCATGGTGCTACATAAAACAAAGACAGAGCTAAGTCTTAGTCTAAGGACAGAGCTCTAAGGACAGAGCTAAATAAGTAGTCCTAGCCACATAAAGTGCATCTGTGCAAACTGGTGCAAACAGTGCAAGACAAAAGACAAAAAAACAGTGCAGGACAAAAGACAGTGCAAGACAAAATACAAAAAGACAGTGCAAACAAAAGACAAAAGGTCAGTGCAGGACAAAAGACAGTTCAAACAAAAAATATGACATTACACAAAAGACAATACACAAAAACAGCCCTGACCAGTGTAAATACTGTATTTTCAACTAATATTACGTGTGCAGAAATACTGGAATAAACACATTAGTATTATAGCAGCAGTTATATGAGGTATTGTAAAGTATTGTGCAAAACAGTTCAGTTCAGAAGTTGTGCAGAAGTTGTGCAGTGTGCAGAGTATAAAAATGCAGTGCATTTTATATAAAATAATGATTTAATAAGCCATTTTGCCATATGTGCTTAACACATATGGCAAAATGGCTTATTAAATCATTATTTTATACAAGCAAGTTAGTGGATGCAAAAAAAAAAAAAAAAGAATTATTGTAAAACCCAGTCAAATGGAAGGATTTCTCTTTTGAATGGAATAGTTAATGTGCACCTTATCTTCATCCAGTTCAGAAAAGTGCATTAGTTACACACCATTTAATGCTGCACTAGCTTGCTAACTTTATATCCATGTTAGCTGGCTGCTTTCCATTGATCTGAACATCCTGTGTAATGGAAAAAGACACTAACTGCCCTTTCCACTTTATTAGGAACATCCACTGGCTGATTAAATAAGTAGATGTTCCTAATAAAGTTTCAGTTATTGAATTAAATTCATCCTCTTTTGAACAGTGACATGTCTCCCATTATATCGTGTGGATTATACATTTTATGTACAGCTATGCTATTGCTCTGTGAATTTAACCTTCACACTCTGCTCTTACTCATGGAATACAAAATCAGTGAAGATTGGCCACGAGTCCATGCACATATAGACATATGAATCTGACAACATTAAAGTGTTTCTGTATCATTGTTCAACCCCTATATGTTCACTTCCTCCACTCAATCACTTCTTCATGCTTTAATCTGGCATGTCGTCAATACTGGATTCCTGTCCTCCCTGTTTTCTGTACAATGTTTCATTCCAACAAACCTCAGAAGAATGTACAGGTATACTATAAAGACAGCATAGACTGTTATTACCTCTTTCTACCATTCACACCACAGTGTTGTCAGGACATGAGAAAACATGTTCAAACATTTGTGATTGAACTAGTAATGAAGCACAAAAACAGCTCTATGGACTAACCTCTTGTGAAATGAGCTGTTGTTGTATAACACATTTACAATGTCCTTAAAACATTTCCAAATGTTTTGCATACATTTTTTTTAAGTAATGGAAAAGTTCAAATCCAAGGTCCACCAAGTTTGGCCCCTGAACAAGGCCCTTAACCCTCAGATGCTCAGTTGTATACAATGAGATAAAAATGTAAGTCACTCTGGATAGAGGTGTCTACCAAATGCCACAAATGTGACTGCTAAGAAATCAAGCATAAACACTACAGTGTTGTCATCTAACTATTTGTATTTGTTGTACAAGAGCGGTACAAAATTTAACTGCTTTTTATGATTTAATGCAATCAATAGAACAGATATTTTAAGTTGAAATGTCATCCTTCATGTGCAACTCATTAGGAAACAAATCATTCATGTGCAACTCATTAGGAAACAAAAGGCATTAGATAACACCACAGCCTCTGATGGTTATGTGTCTGCAGTTTTTATTTATTTATTTTATTTTTTCCTGATGGAAGGATTAATCATACACTGTAGGCTTTGTTTAACAGATAGATGGGACACTGAGATGCCTCTTCAGCCACAGCACCGGAGTCAGCACATTTCTCTCCTCTATCTCTTTGCCAGACAGTTGAGGAAAAAAAGACAGAGACGAGACAGAGACAAAAAAGCCCACCAGTATGCAATCCAAGGGGATACATGAGGAAAGACTGATGAGAAAGAGTATAAGAAAGGGGGGGGGTATATAGATAGACATAGGGTTTACCTACATAACTTTTTAGCAACAGCTAAAAGTCTACAGGTTAGAAGGCTTTGTGGTTTATTGGTAACACGACTTCTATAAAGAAAAAAAGAGAGGCTAGTGAGGGAATGACAATTTATAGCTGCTATATGTTGTTATGATCCGAATACTTCTGATCTGATGTTTTATGCCAGATACCATTCCTGACACAACCCTTCCATTTCTGGGCTTGGGACTGGCACTGAGAGTTAGCCCCTCAGGGGCTGGGTTGGCACTAAACCCAAATGTGCTAAATTCTGATAATAGAAAATAATCTCTTTAGGTGTGGTTACAGTGACTGCACTTAACTGTGTCAGGAAGATAAGTTTTTGAAACTCAATGTACATTTAAAATAAAATCCAATACCAAAGTCAGTCTTTGGATTATAAGCATGTGCTATGAATTGAATTGGGTGGAGAACATGTGGATACATAAAGATACTTTCACACTTGTATATACAAAAAGTACTTTGTGCATAGAAGAGTTTTCTTCATGTTTTCTGATTTTGTTAGACGTTATTTAAAGAATCTCAGAATTGTTAACTTTTACAACAGAACCTAACAGATCAAGATTGCACAATGGAAGAAAAATAATCTAGAGTAAAAAAGATTTAAAATAAAACTATACAGCATCTCTATTTAGCCAGTAACTGGGCGTTGATTCTAGCTCTCACTTGCGCTTCGGACAGAAATTAAACATCAGAGGTGACAGCCCCACTCTTCCTATGTAGTATACCACACTTGGCCTTGTGCCATGGTTCCTGTCACGTGATGATAAAAAGGGGCCGCTGCTGCTCTTTTCCCAGAACTCACCCTCTCCCTGTTCCACTTGTCTTTGGAGTATTCAAAGAAACCGAGCACAGCACTGAAATCCCTGAGTGGACCTCACATACACCCAGACAAGGCTTTGAGTGGGAAGGGTGTGTTTTATGGCTGTATTGAAGTGCGTGTCAGGATGGATTACTCTGTGAAAGCTGAGCCCTTTTGTCTTGTGCCCTGGACCTACAGAAATGCAGGCTAGGTTAATTTAAAAAGAAAAAAAAGAAAGAGAAAAAAGCCTAGATGCCTCACTCTTTCTCTATCCAAGCCACTGAACCAAACATCAACCAGCCCAGATAATGAAGTTACACACACCGGATATAACAAAGAATTTGGGATCTTTTATAAATCAGGAAGTCAGACCTTTAATGGGCTGAGAGAGGAAAACCACAAAAATGTGCATGGAGTGCTTAGTTAGATGATCTGGTCTTAGCAACCAAAACTAATTCAATTGCAGATTACATTCTTCAGCCCTAATCTATCTTAAAGATGGCCATTTAAACTGACTGTTTTC
The DNA here is from genome assembly GCF_022655615.1 of Tachysurus fulvidraco. Taxonomy (NCBI): domain Eukaryota; kingdom Metazoa; phylum Chordata; class Actinopteri; order Siluriformes; family Bagridae; genus Tachysurus; species Tachysurus fulvidraco. Next base: position 17,142,400 of record NC_062529.1, read on the forward strand.
TTAGCCCGTGCCATTATGTGCTTTCACTACCAGTTATAATCATTAGAACAGTTTGGCTTTCTTACAAAATGTGCCGGCTCTGAATCAGTGACCTATTTTGTGCTGTCTCTCCACCATCTTATCCGGCATGTGACTTTTCCCAAAGCATGTCTGGGATGACCATGGTGACCCTAACAAACAAAATTGCTTTTGTGAGTTGATCTGCCTTTTTGGTGAAAGCACCGAAGAACTCCATTCATAATAAAGAAAATAACCCATGAATGACTTTCATATGAATATTTATATTTAAGGCATGGTTTAAAAAGAAAAATCATGAACAAGTTACCCTGGCTACCCATAATGCTATTAGCATTCTTCAATCCATGAGGTTGTCCAGCTCTACCACATCATCGTCTGTTCAAACTTCTCAAACAGGTCATCTTCTACCTTCATGTTAATACCATCAACACCATCATGTTTATCAACTCGTAGATCTTTAGCCAGCCAAGACAAGTTTCTGCCATCTTTCTTTTACTACAATGTTTTTTTTTTTCCATTTTTTTCACACTGGATTTCTCAATCCTATCACTTGAACGAATGAAAAAAATGAATGAGTGAATGAAACGGTGAATAAGAATAAGTAATAACACTTGGACTTTTGTTAATAGGAGCAAACAGAAAAAACTGACCATTCTTACCTAAGGGTTATATTGCTATCTTTGATTATATGCCTTTGCAAACTGCAACAGTGAATATAACAACTGCTAACCTTTCACTGAAAGGACCAATATGACACAAAACATCCAATTAGCCCCAGAAACATGCACATTCAATATACTATCAATATAAACAGATTTAATATTTAAGGAGTGCTTCACTGCATTTTGCCATCAGATGGCCTATATTTCTCTTCATAATATTTATACTTATTGTAATTTATAGTATTTATATTTATTATTTAGTGTCTACACTGTATTTTTTATATTTTTCAGAGAGAAATGAATCAGCGAATCAGATGATCAGGTTTTTGAGGATTTTGTAACTGCTTTTACTTTGTATCTTAACTTTTAGAAATTTGCTTGTTTTATGTACGAAATCTCTCGGTCGTCTTGAAAACACAAATATCGACCACACTTTAATCTGCCATAGTTAATCATTCTGTCATGTCTTGCTAGATTCTTGAATACTGCCTCAAGTTTAGGGTAGTAGTTATAAAGCTTGACATAATCACGGGCTATTGTTGAACAGAAGACTGCAATGAAAAGGTACACAAGTGTTCGGTTACAGTTGGTTATCTTTTCACCTGTTAATATATTAAGCAGTCGTTCGTCAAAATAACAGCTCGTCATATAGCAGCTAATCTTGATACTTGCTTCAGTTGGTGTCAGGCTAGTCCTTAAAGGGAAATTCTAGAAAAAATATTAGGAAAATGTGTAAAAATATTTTGGCTTAAAGCCAGGACTGGAGGAGGGGCAACAGCAGCTGGAACACTGGCCTCATGTTCACCTGTCACTTTTCTGTCACTGCCACTTCTCATTTTCCCTCTGACTCTACTTTTAGGAGAGCCAAGTCGGCTTACAGCTTACAAATGAATTTTAGAACAGAAGTTTTAGCTCCTAGTGCATTGAGATCAGAATATGTCGTAAAAACACACACAGCCAACTGTGAATAAAAATTTTTTTTTTTTTTTTTTAAAACAATGTCCGGTTGGTATAGACTACACTGTGGGACAAAATCAGGGAGAGTATCAGAGAGGGCACATACATTTACAAATCTAGAACACACACACACACACGCACAGACGTATTAAAATGAATTATCCCCAGCTTCTTTTGCATTCTGTCATTCTATGAAATCCACATTAAAAGCAGGGTTTACAATGCATTTGCCTGTCCTCATACCAACAGGACAAAGTTATTTTGAGGCAGTGTTTAAAGCAATGAATAGAAGTGACTACAGCAATAATTTGGAGGCAGGGTTCAGAATCGTCCCCTCCCTCGTCCTCTCCCTCGTCCTCTCCCTCGTCCCCTCCCTCGTCCTCGAGTGTAGAGGTGACCGGCAGCCCTCCTGATCTTCCTCCTCTCCTCGTGGTGCTCCCGTTCGGCCTGCTGCTGACTCCGCTGCTTCTCAGTCTGTGCCAAAGAACAACGAGAGAACAGGTTAAAAACAAATCATGAAGGCTAATTTAAACTTTCAATTTGTCCAACACAACGTGTCAGAACCGGTTGGTGACTCCAAATATACGCTCAACAGCCACTTTAAAAGGAAAACCTGTTTTCCTAATCATTAAAGAATGTATCCAGATAACCAATTATTTTTGAAGCAGTTCATTGAAAAAAATCATGCAGATACCACTCTCAGTAGCTTCAGGCAATGTTTATAAAAAACATCAGAACGAGATTTTATAACCGCTAATGTGCATGAAGTTCAACTACGTGTGAATGTTATGTATAAAACTTGTTTTTTTTCTCATTTTTTTAATGAATTTCCATGAATACATTTTTTGAACCCATGAGTGAAAAACATTTATTTTAATATTTACTGTGATTTTGAATGATTACGTTGAAATTAACTACTGTTAAAATGTATAACGGTGCATGTATGACACGTCTGGTTTTTTTTTTAAGTTTATTAAAGCACTTCACGCTCTGTGTGGTCTCATCAGTTCACACCACAATATAATCTCCTACACAGGGTTAAAGTGTTAATTTCAAAAGGGTAAGCAATATTTTCTGGTCATCAAGAGATGCATGGAATTCTGCTTAAGAACAGCTTTGCTGCTAAATCTAACCTGTCGTAGTCACTAAGCCACTGCTGTTAGATGTTTCTTTTGCCTTGTGTTTATACAGTCTGAACACAATGAGTGACTGAGCCACCATGATCACCATGCCTTAAAGTTCTCTAATGTTAATCACAGCTAAAATCCACTTTCACCTCAAATTGACTCCTGTACGATGATTACAGGATTGTCTGAAACTTTGAAATCTGTAGTCAGACACAGTCCTGAAATCAGCTTTAATCTGTGACGGCACCAGCGAAAAGAGCAGGATGCTTCTCTGCTTCTCTCTGGTACCCGTCTTTATTCCTCACATCTTTCTAGTACTAACGTGGGTCAAACCTTTTTAAAACACTGAAACTTAACTCACTGCACAAAAACATAGCATATAAAATGAATAAATAAAGTAAATGAATGAACTTAGAGACATTTTTAATACCACAGTGCTCCTCAATCTCAATTGCAGTTCTAATGGTAAGACAAATCGTTGATTAATTTACTATAACAGCAGCTTAGATGATAGTGTGCTGGATGGAAGGAAATCGCAGGTTTAAATTAATGCTCTTCTAATAAATTCTTACTACAGCTATATAGCAACATATAGGAATTTTTCAAACATTTCAGTCCCAAATTCCCTCAAAAGCTGACATTAGACTTGTAGCTTCACACTAAACTACATTTTAAATATACAGTTTATATTTCATTTACCCACAAAAGTTTATAAAGTGATCATTTCAAAAGGGTAAGCAATACTTTGCAAAGCTGTGCTTAAGCAGAATTTCATGCATCTCTTGATGACCAGAAAGTATTGCTTACCCTTTTGAAATAATCACTTTAATTCTGTGTAGAAGATTATATAGTGGTGTGAACTGTTGAGACCACACAGAGAGTGTGCAGAGCTTTTATAAACTCTACCACCTCCATAAAATCATTTAACCCCTTCGTATGGGTCACAAATCACAAATAACACAAATAAATAGACACACTGTAATAGATAAATAGACACACTGTGCTTGTAAGTTTTTTGTCTTTGACACATATTAAGGGGTAAAATGGTAAAAGAAGGACACTACATTTGATTTTATACAATTATGCACATGGGTATAGTTTAAAAACATGCTGAATATGAGAAAATTCAACCAAGTTATGTTTATTATCATTAAAGTAGTTTCAGAAGAAACTCAGCTACGCTTCTATATCAGAAGTGGCTCAAGTGGTTAAGGCTCTCCGGCTGTTTATCAGGGTTCAAGCCCCAGCACTGTCAAGCTGCAAATGTTGGGCCCTTGAGCAAGGCCCTTAACCCTCTCTGCTCCAGGGATGTATCATGGCTGACCCTACGCTCTGACTACAACCTCCAAAGTTGCTCTATGTGGAGAAAGAATTTCACTGTGCTTTACTGTATATGTGGCAAAAAAAATGCTTCTATTCTATCCTATCTATATAGAAAATACCATTAAATGGATAAGTTTGCTCTGCTCCAACACTGTGACCATTTAAAATCATTTAGCCAGGAGAGAATTTCAGTCACGCTGCTTCAGAGCTCCCACTACTTTCCACCACACATTTATTCACACAAACCTCGAAACGAGAGAACACGACTCACTGCAGCATTATAATCATAAACACATAATCCAGATTACATTTACTCAGTGCCAGGCATGTTTCTTCAAGTGTGAAACCAAAGGTCACTTTCATTTTTCTCACAGTAACAAGAAAGCGCTTTTCTTATTTGTTGGCACTGTATAAATGGATTTGGAGTGTGTGTGGGCAAAGAGAAAGAAAGGGCAGACACAGGAGCTACAAAGAATTTCTTCAGTATATGAGTGACTAAGACTGGCATTCCTTACGCTCTAATCAGATCCTCATTTAAAACCTACGCCAAGCAAGTGAGAACAGGGGAACAAGCAATTTGAGAAAAAAAACAAGAGAACAACAGAAAGACAAAAAAAAAAAACGGCTAAAAGAAAGAAGGAAGGAAAGGAAGAAGGGAACGAAAGGTAGTAGGAAAGAGCAACGGAAAAGAAACGTAAAGTGAAAGAGAATGAACGGAAGAAGGAAAAGAAAGGTAGAAGGAAAGAACGAAGAAAAAGAAAGGTAAAAGGAATGGCAGAATGAATGGAAGAACCAAAATAAAGGTAGAAGGAAAGAATGAAAGAAAGAAAAGCTAGTAGAAATTATTAGTAGTAGTATAATTGAAATAGTATAATTATTCTTTATGTTAAACTTTTGTTCTATGTTTCTGTTCTGTAAAGCTGCTTTGAGATAATGTCAAGTGTAAAAAGCGCTATACAAATACATATGAATTGAACTGAACATAAAGCAACAAAACAGCCATTAAGCTCCAAGCTCATTCTTATTCAATATCGTTGCCATCACAGATAATAAATATGTCTAGATTCAGATATAATTATATTTGGATGGACGTTATTCTTAATAGCAGTTTTTTTATCTGAATTTCAACACAGCTCGTGCACGTCGCACTGGATCATCATCATCCTAAAAGTAACCAAGTCGGATCAGAAACCACATTTAATTTAGGAAGTACAAGAGTAACGTGCTAACAGAAGTCACTACATTCAAAGTACACAAATAATATCTTCACTGAAAAGACACAAACTCTTTCCCCCTATAAGAATGACGATAGATGGTCCTCGAGGTAAATGACACAAAAAGGCAGACAATACTCTTTATCTACTGCTGTCAATGTCATTTAAGCTGGTGTATAGAATTACTACAATGAAAATAAGTCTTGCTATTCAAATGCTTTGGTTAGGATCAACAGACATGTGGATTCACAAGCAGCATCATATGCAAATATTTTAAAGGAGTGGCTCTAATATGTGGCAGATGTCCTGTGGATCTTAGGTGCTTGTAGTGGTGCATATTGGCATCAAAGTACATTAAAGGCGGGTTCAAAAAGGCGGGTTCATACCAGGTGTAAGATAATAATGCCCTTAATTGTCTTTTTCATTTATCTCCAACACACAGACAGGAGCACACACACACACACACACACTTTTTGGGACGTTTTCCATACAATTTCGTTGTGTAATTAATTACAATCACATTAATAGAAACCCTGCAGCCTAGGAAATGAACCTCAGGCAGAAGAAAACTTTTCCTTAAGTCAATGTTTTTGGTCACTTTAAATGACTAATATTTCTTTGAACATGTGAATAAATACTTTGACAAGGATCAACCTAAACTACTGCTTACACATTCCAAATAACCCACTGATCTAGCAGAGAGGTATTTTCAAAAGGTTATGTGTACCAACAGATAAAGAGCCAAATTTTCACAGTAAATGCTATAGGCTGACTTTTTTTATCCTGTTGCTTGTGACCCTCTCACTAATCAGACCTTTTCTGGCAGTCATCTCTTGCACTGGTTGATTCAGTTTCCAAAAATAAAAAAAATTATTAAAAAATGCAGTAAATGAGTCACACTGTTCTGTACAAGCACCTAATACACTTCCACATAAATGCCTTTTTTGTGTTACAGGGCTCATATCTGCTCACTCCTATGACTTTTTGGTGGCTCTAGGAAGTGCCGAGGTGTCCTAATACCCACCGTTTGCATGCGATGTGTAAAAGCAAATCAATCAAAATATCACGTGATAACATTTTAGTTACAATCAATCAATTCTATCGACCTTAGAAATCATATACCTTTTCTACACTATACACATACAATTTGCGCACGTAATGAAAGTCTACACATATTTCTGTTTCTAGTTCAAAGAATTTTTTTGGCCAAACTTTGTAATGGGTATTTGTAATGGGCTCAGACGTTAAGTGGTACAACAGTACGCATGTTCAGCTCCTGTTCTACACTGATGAGTGATAGAACTCACCTTTTTAAGAGTGAAGGTCAGCTGCTTGCTTCCGACTGCAGTGTCAGCGAGGTTCAGTGTGCCTGAGCTCTCCTCCAGCTTCAAACGCTCCGCAAGGGAGGTCCTGGCATGGAAATAGTCATTTAGAATAATTTCATACAGTAATACAATAAACGTAAACGATCTAAAGATTTACAAAACTCATTTGTAAGGCAATCATTCATTTCTAACTTTGTTTGATCCCGTAATAAACGTTAAGTTGAAGCATTAAATGCGGATGAAGACATTATGAAGAAAAAGATTAGGAGGAAGTCTAGTATGTAAAATGTAAAACCAATTTTTACACTGATTATTGGATGATTTAATTATTTAACTAGTTAAACTACTGTTTCTCAGAGAAGAGAAAATTATATACACTGCTACTGTGAATTTAGTGTAACTGGTGTAAATTTGTTAGTAGATAAATAAAATCAGGCTAGTCAGCGTTTAATGTTAAAGGACCAAGCGTATCTAAAAACTAGCGAGAATTAGCCAAGAGAATTAGCCAAATTTAGCCAAGTATAAACATTATCATTAATTTATGCTAGGTGTTGGCTTGTCATGCAACAACAGCAATAGTATTTACAAGGAAGGTACAATGAAAAATCCTGTAATTAAACAATGGCCAAAGTCATATGAGTAAGATGTATGAGTGAGGTGGCATGCATGACTAAGATTAGCTCTGCTCGTAAAACTGACCATGAACAAATTGTGGGACTAAAATCACCATAAACGACAACCAACACCATTTAGTTAAAATCTAAATCTGAGCAATTCTGATTATTTATAGAACAAATTTCACATTGTACATCATCATTGACCTTAGCATAATGGTAGTTTAGGATAATTTTAGCATGTACTTTTGCATCTTCTGTTTGCGTGCCACGTCCCCGAAGCTGCGGAACTCCTCTCCGGCTTTGATCTGGTAGAAGAGTGGCTGACTCTGGCCTTGAGCCTGGCTCGATTGAGACTTTCTGACTGGATCTGAACTCTGCAGGCTGGTTTTGCGGTCCTGCTCTTTTCTTTCTTTCAACTGCCGCTCTCTTTGCTCTTCTCGTAAGAGACGCCGCTGCTCCCTCACCTCCTCCACCCAACTCTTATCGTCGTCTGAGCTCTCTTCTTCCTCTGAGCTGGGCCGTCCCTCCAGCTCCTCTTCCTCTTCATCTGACTATCAGAAGGAAACAAATTTCAATAGATAAATTTAAATTTTCTGTACAAAGCATTATAATAAGACTTTAATTAATGAAATGAATAATTAAATGAATAGTATTGACAGACATTAACATATTTAATAAACACATACTGTGTCACTAAGTGCTGAAAATTACGCACTCACCTGCTTGTATTAAACTTTGTTCGAGAGGTAATGTAAAATGTTTAAAAACCTCATTCAGTCATAGGTTCAAAATAAAACACCGGATTATAATCTCAATTCACACCACTTTGTAACTAATAATTTAAGGCAATTTAAAACTGAAGGCCTTTTAAGAAAATTTTAAGAAAAGTTGCATTTCTTTCAAAATAAGTCTTAAGCAATCATCATAATTGCCTATTTTTATTATTGTTCAAATATAAACCAAAATTAATATAAACTATATTGCTAAAGGTTTTTGAACAGCTTACCATCACCTCCATATGTGGCTCTTTCTCCAAACTGTTGGAATGCATACATGTATAGGATGTTTTAGTATGCAAGAGAATTTTCTATATATAATAGGATAATATCTCTTCACTGGGAAGTATTGAGTCTCAAACATGTTCCAGTATGATACTGGCTTTGTGCACAACCCAAGCTCCATGAAGACATGGTTTGTTAAGGCTGGAGAAACCGAGTGCCTTGAACAGAGCCCTGACCTCAAATTAACTGAAAACCTTTGGGACGACCTGGAACGCTGAATGCACCCAGACCTCCTCACCCAACATCAGTGCCTGATCTCTAATACTCCTGTGCCTAAATGAAGAGTGTTGTTTAATATAACAGCGGGAAAAAAAAGGATTAAGTCTAAAACGAGCTGCTTGATAAGCACATATGGGTGTGATGGTCAAAAGTCCACAATTTAGCCATATAATACAATAAATATACACTGCCTTATACACTTGAGATTGTTTTTAAAATAGACCTGATATAAAATCCCACATTTGCTGATAATCTGTGACATACTCTACCTTCTGAATGGCTTCTTCCTCAGCTAACTGCTGTAGCCTCTGCCTCCTCCTCTGGCCCACTTTGGACACAATGGGATTAAGCAAACGGTACTCCTCGCTCTGCTCGTCTACTTGGTAGTCTGGATTCTCAAACATCATCTTGAAACGGTCATCAGTCAGGATGCTGGCAGTGCCCTGAGAGTGTGAAACAAACACAGACGCATGTATCAAGAGGGTTCATAGAATTGGTGCAGCAACAAAACAGGACAGAAACAGACTGCAACGCATGATTAAAACAGCAGAAAAAATAATTGGTGCCCCCCCGCCACACTCCCCGGGACAACGTTACCAGAAACCGGGCAGGAAAAATCACCACTGATCCTTCGCACCCTGGACACAACCTCTTTCGGCTCTTCCCTTCTGCAAAGCGCTACAGAACATTGCTTACTAAAACTGCCACACAGGAACAGTTTCTTTCCACAGGCAATCACCCTGATTAACAACTCATCATAATTATATTCAGTTGTTTGTTTTAGAATCGTCTGCACCTTTCTAGGACCAAATTGGCCAAAATATATCCTAATGTGGATCCCAACTGTACGCTTTGTCACCAAAGCCCCTGCTTCTTTGGCTCACATGTTCTAATCATGCCCAAGCATAGGCATATCTGGTCTGAGATATTTAATACATTCACCTACATTTGTAAAAACAATATCGATCCAGATCCTATCATTGCAATATTTGGGGTGGTACACACTAAAGTTGGGGTCTCAAGAGGCCAATCTCAATTAATAGCATTTTCTACACTGTCAGACCGTCGATTAATTCTTACAAATTGGAAATCTCCCTCAACTCCAAAACACTCACGTTGGGTGTGCGAAATTATGTCCTTCCTCCAGCTTGAAAGATTAAGAACTACAGTTCAAAACTCAGCAGAATGGTTCCAGAATTTATGGCAACCTTTCTTGGATTATTATGAAATGCATTTGATGCTAATTCTTTAGATAAAAAAAAGGTTCTTATCTCCCCTTTATTTATTTATTTATTTATTTATTTATTTATTTTCATTTTATTTTTATTATTATTTTTTGTTTGTTTTGTATTGTTTTGTTTTTGTGTGCATTCTCAGTGCTTGCACGAACTTTGGATGCAAATCTGTGGCGAAAGGGGTTATGTGAGATAATGTTTGTAAAGTATGAGGTTTGTGGATCGGGATGCCTTGTATAACATAAGAGAATGTTGGTTTGTTTGTGTTATGTGCATTTAAAACAATAAAAACACTTTGAAATAAATTGTTTGTTTTAGAACTTGGTGATCAGCTTTTCATAGTGATGATTTATCGACCACCAAAATCTAATACAAACTTTTTAACGGAGTTTGCTGAGTTCTTGGGTGATGTGACTCTGAAATATGACAAGCTTCTTATACCTGGAGATTTTAACGTTCATATTTGCTGCATGAATGATCACTTAGCTAAGGGCTTTACCCATTTACTAAACGCCTTCGACTTTTCTATTGGGGTTAATGCTCTCACTCATAAGGATGGCCATACAACACTTGACCTAGACCTTTGCATGGACTTAGTATCTCTGATTTAGAAGTCTGTTATGTTTACTGTACCATGTTCTACTGCTGCACCTACAGTCTCATCTCGTGGCCGCTTTTCTCTGGTAATTACTCAAAGATTACCAAAAGATTCTTTTTCATCAATTTTTCACGATGTGATGCCATCTATCGCCGATTTTTCCTGTGATGCCACCGTCAAGGAACTCCTCTCCAGGTTTAACTCCACCTGTTCTAATGTTTTAAATGCTGTGGCTCCTTTAAGGACGTTTCAGTCTAAAACCCGTTCTGAACCCTGGATTGATGATTCTATTCGCTCTCTCAGACCTTGCTGTAGAAGAGCAGAACGAAAGTGGAAAAAGGACAGGCTTCATGTTTCTTTTGAGATCTTAAAGGACTCTCTTTTTAAATATGAGAAAGCAGTTCAAAAAGCAAAATGTCGACATTTGTCAGATATTATTGACTAGAATTAGATCTAAGACTCTCTTCAATATTATTAATGCCACTCTAACCCGTCGGCCTGTCTTTTTTTTGGAGATTTCTCTATCATGTGAGGATTTTTTATTATTTTTTGATAGTAAAATTAGGGATCTCCGGCTGGGGCTGTCTCCCTCGTTTGTTAATCCGTTTAATCCCTCCTTCGCCAATACCTTTTTTAGGCAGTTTAAACTAGTCTCACTTCCAGATTGGCTGGAAATAGTTGGCTTTAGATATTCTTCCTCCTTTTTTATTTAAACAAGTTTTTATTGATGTTGCTCCGCATGCAGTGGTTTACCCATTGCTTAAAAAACCGAATCTGGACTAATCAGTTTTAACAAACTTTAGGCCCATATCTAATCTGCATTTTGTGTCAAAGATTCTGGAAAAAAAATGTTTTTACAGTTACAAAGTTTTTAGCTGATAATTCAATGTTTGAAACATTTCAGTCATCATCATCTTCTTATCATGAGAGAAGCAAATGAACATTTCAGTCAGGTTTTCGTAAATCCAATTCTACCGAGACTGCACTTTTGAAGGTTCTTAATGATATTTTAAAATCATGCGATTCGGGTGACTTTGCAGTCCTTGTACTCTTAGATTTGACAGCTGCTTGCGATACAGTCGATCAGGCTGTTCTCATTGAGCGTTTAGAACATTGTGTTGGTTTAAGAGGTGTTGGTCTAGATTGGTTTAAATCATATTTTGCAAATTGAAGTTTTTCAGCCCAGATGGGTGAACATTACTCGAGTAATGCTTTTTTGCCCTGTGGGGTCCCATCAGGGTTCTATTTTGGCTCCTTTGCTTTTTTCTCTCTCTATGCTCCCTCTTGGCTCAATTTTTAGAAAACACGGTTTGTCATTTCATTGCTATGCGGATGACACTCAGGTCTATTTGCCTGTCAAACGAAATTCTGTGGGTTTTGAATCTCTTATGACATGTTTGGCAGATGTAAAGGCTTGGCTTTCCTAAATTTTTTTAATTTTCAATGGAAAGAAAACTGAAATTATAGTTTTTAGTCTATCTGAATTTTCAAATCCCCCGAAACTAGATCTGGGAGGGATGTCTTTGTGTCTGAAATCATGGGTAAAAAATCTTGGGTTCATTTTTGATGATGGTTTAAAGTTTGACCGGCAAATAAATTCAGTTGTCAAAGCTTGCGTTTTTCAGCTGCGTCTGCTTTCTAAAGCTAAGAATTTTCTTTCTTATTTTTAATTATTAATTAATAGTATTAATAATCATTAATCATTGTTAATAATCTTAATTATTTTTTTTAAATAATTCATGTTTTTATTTCATCTAGGCTGGACTACTGTAACTCACTTTATTTTGGGATCAGCCAGACAGCTTTATCCCGCTTGCAGCTTGTCCAAAATGCTGCGGCTCGACTATTGTGTGGGGTAAAAAAGAGGGAGCCTATTACTCCTATTTTACGCTCACTACATTGGTTTCCCGTTTGTTTAAAGTAGATTTTAAAATTCTGCTCCTCATTTATAAATCTCAGAATGTTTTGCCCCCCCCTTATCTCAGTGAGTTACTAAATAGATCTAAATAACCTAATAGATCCCTTCGGTCTTCCAACCAGGATCTATTGTTTACTCCAAAGTCGAGGCTTAAGTGCAGGGGAGATCGTGCTTTTTGTATTGCTGCCCCCAGGCTCTGGAACACCTTGCCAGTGTCCATTAGACAAGCCTCGTCTCTAAATATTTTTAAGTTAAGGCTAAAGAGATTTCTATTTTCAAAAGCATATGGCTGATGGTATGTTTGTATGATTATCTGTTTGTTTGTTGTTCGTTTTTTTCTGTTCTTAATGTCCTAATGGAAAGCACATTGGTCGAAGTTGAAATTATTCGTGCTATATAAATAAATTGTCATATATTCTCTGTTTCATATCTATAAGTAACGCATTATCAGAACTGTCAGTCACCACATCACCTTTATATGTTACACACACTACTGCTGCTGTATATTGTACAAAAAGCATAATATTGCACAATATTGTTTTTCACACTTCACACACTTTATGTACAGAACTGATCAGTCATATATTCTGTATTCACATCTAATACTCATAATGTCTATTGTATCACATCTGCATTTGCTTGTATAGTCTGTATTATCTTGTATAGTATAGTGTTATTTATGTCAGTACTTGAGAGTCACAAACGGCTGGAACCAAATTCCTTGTGTGTGTCAATACACATGGCCAATAAACCTGATTCTGATTAGGAATATCCACGCACTAGTTAAAACCGCTATGTCTGCCATGCTGACAAAAGACTAAAAGAATCTCTCACCTTAGCCTTCTTCTTGGCTTTTCGTGACTCTCTGTCCTCTCCCTCTGCCATTAGCTTCATTGCAAGATCTTTGTTAACCTTCGGCAGATTCTGTCAATGTGCAGAAAAGGAGAGGTTAGACATGGAACAGGTACGTCATTTCATTTGAAATATGTAAGAATGGCTGATGTAGATCATACATGAGAGAGAGAGAGAGAGAAAGAGAGAGAGAGAGACTTGTCACCTTTAGTTGTACTCTCTGTACCCTAGATTCTTCTATTTTCTGTCGTATTTTGTCCTTGCGATATTCCTCATAGGCAAACGGATTTGCCATAGTTTTAACCTGGGGAATTATAAGAAGCATAGTTCCATTTTAAGGAAATCATTAAAAGATTTAAACAATCAATTGTTTCGGTGTCCAAATATGATTAAATATTACTCTAAATATTAAGTCACAAAATATTTTGAACGCCACAAAGGTATAATGATGATGATGATCACTGATAAACCAATAAGTACTTAGATTATGTACATAATCTAATAAGTACATAAGACACAAGTACATAATCTAAGTACTTGTATAATGATCATCATCATTTACAAGTACTTAGATTATGTACTTTTATGCACTTTTACTCTCACACATACACACACCTTGTGGTAGAGTCGGATGTCCATGAAGAAGCCATGCATGTAGGCCCTCAGCAGAGGTGAGCCAATCAGGTGTGTCAGACCTGAGGGAACAAAACCAGCCATACAATTAGATCAGACTGAATGACGCCTGAGATACCCCGAGTAGTTCGGATAAGCGGTAGGAAAATGAATGAATGAATGAATGAATGAATGAATACCTCTAATATATCAGGTCACAATAAACAAGTGGAATAGAAATTAAAAATTTGTGAATTTCAGCTGCCTCCAAGGTGAACTGCAATTATCAATATTGATATCTTTTATAGATAGATATTCCTGTCTGTAATAGTATAATGGCATATACCTTGTGAGTTGCCATTTATTTAAAAAATAAACGAACAGAAAAGAGAGATAGAGTTTTGTAGTTGTTTTGGCCAGGTCAATTTAATGGCCAAGAAACTAGCCATATTAATTGTTTATTAATTATTAATAATATGATCATATATTGTATATGATTTCTTAAAAGTCTAGAAACACCTCTTTCATTAGTTCTGATACAAAAATCCTGCTAAAAGACACTACGATGCTGCCCGGTTTTAACACACAGCAGGATAATTACACAGATTTAGGAATCAATAGGGCCTTATGACTGTTTCCCAATGCCACGTTGTTATCTGGCATGGGAAGAAATAGGACAAAGGGGCAAAAAGTCACTGATTTGTTCCTAATCATTAATAGTAAACAAAAGCCTTCAGTAAAAGCTGATATTTGTTTCACCAATAATAAGACATATTTTCTATACATGAGAGAAAAACAACAACCACATTATCCAATAAGAACTGTTCCTGTCAGAATGAAGACTTGATGCCTGTAGCTGGGACGAGGTGCTGGCAGCAATCTAGCTCAGTGGTACATTTGTGTGACACAATGGATTTAAAGATCTAAATGAACTTTTAGATGATTATGTAGGTTGTTTAATATTTCTAAACCTAGTAATTTAATTCCATTTCTGTAAAGCAGAGGCTGTCAGCTGGCTGAATACATTCCAAGGTTTCTCAGCAGACCGAACGGAGTACTTGGAAAAAATACTATAACAGAACAGTTCAAAGTGTAAAGAAAAAACTGGCCCAAACAAGCGTATTAGACCACCGACTATCTACAAGGCTAAAAAACATTATGTCAGAAAGAATTTTCCACAGGCTTTCATGGATTTTCATTTTATTGACCCTCTAGTCAGATTAGCAAAACAGCAACATGCCTTTTTTTTTCTTTTTAAAGGAAACCAAGATTGATGACAAAAGGACAGTGAAATCAGCTGCATGTTAACTCTCAGATTTAGGTCAGATTCAAAACAGATACTATGAAGCAAAACCTCATAGACTTCAAATATTCTTATTTACAGACATAAGCTAATTATCAATGAGCAAAAAAGTAGAAAAATCTTAAGCCTCATAGAAAAGAAATCTTCTCAATTGTGGAAAAAAAAACATGGATCATGGTACTTCTTGTGAAAGATACTCTACTGACTATTACTGCTCTACTAACATTCAAGAGCAATTGTGGGTGTGCAGATGGAATAATAGAGGGAACACACCAAACATAGAACTGAATTTTTAGTAATAACAGGAAGCAAAAAATAAAAAAATAAATAATTTAAAAAAAAACAAACAAAAAAAAAACAAAACATACGCATACATGACCATGGAACTTACCAAGGTTGTCCAGGTCTTTGCGTGTAACAAACTTGTAGTCATCATAGACGGTACTTTCTGGGTTCTCCTCCAGTTCTTCAGTCAGGTTATCCAGGAATGAACACCAACGAGGTGCAGGACCCAAGGCCTATAGAACAATTAATATAGATGTGCTATATTAAGCTGTCAGATAGCAAATATACAATGTTGAGGAGACCTTTAATCATCTGGGGTCCTTCTGAAATAGTTTAGCTCATTCAAGAACGTTCCAAAACCTCGCTCTTTGGATGAGCCATCAGTCATAACTTTTGTTTATACAAGTTAAATGAATCCATCAAACTGTTTACATGCTGTCTTGCTCACTTTGCTGCTGTTTTTGCATAAACTGTCCAACATTTCAGCCGTAATTGCACATACTATACAATATTTCAGTCATTTGCTGTTTTTTTTGCACAATTCTATATATTATCCCAAGGACCTGCTGCTAAGAAACTGTGTTCATTCTAATGTTACTGCACAAAATATTGTTTGAACATTCAGTATTCACATACAGTATATACACTGGTGGTCGGCACTGTTTCCGTTACTGTTTATTGTCTTTTGTGTATTGTATTTTTGTACTTTTTGTATTGACTTGTAACTTTGTGTCTGCACTGTCTTTTGTCCTGCACTGTCTTGTCTGTTTTGTCCTGCACTGTTTGCACCAGGTTGCACAGTTGCACTTTATGTGGCTAGGACTACTTACATGTCCTTAGCCCTGTCTTTGTTTTATGTAGCACCTTGATCCTGGAGAAACGTTGTCTCATTTCACTGTTTACTGCAACAGCTATATATGGTTGAAATGACAATAAAAGCTTCTTGACTTGACTTGAAATTCCTCTCAGTATTGATAGTTTTATATATAGCTATACTAATAGGAAAGTAAGTCAGCCTTGCCTACACTAAATACAGTAGCTTTAAATAGAAACAGAAAGGTGTGATCTATTGAAAAGCATGTACATATCAACAGAATGAGTCATAATTCAAATGAAAACACAAAGACAAAATGTTTTAACAACAGCAAAACTGTAGTTACTTACAGGAATGTAGAAAGTATTCATTTTGGGGTCTTCATTAGCAGTGAAGAGCATACCTTTAAAAGGGATAAAAGTGATAAGTTTAACATTTAATAGCCCTAAAAGATTTTTAGTTACTTAGCTGGGAGGACATGCTGTCAAACAACGCCTATGTATTATGCTGGAACAAAGTTAATGGAGTTATTACCAGTAAAACAGGTTGCATTTCTTAAGTCAGATTAAATGTAACTTATTATAGTAATCTTTCTAGTTCTTTGTACAACATGTGCAAAGTTTGCAGACAGATCTCCTTGCTACACAGAATAAGAAAAGAAAAAACATCAAGGTCACTGTGTAATGAAGGAAGGTAAAGTTTACCTGCCATCAGGGAATTCATACAGCACAGGCAGGCTTTAAACATGGAATGAAGGTACTCACCTGATTCAGGGTAAACACACACATCGTTGATGTTGGCCTGTGGCTCGATGGAGGAAAACATTTTACCCTGAAACGAAGAAATTCTGTTTTGGACACAATCTATCTGCAGGCCAGTGTCATGGTGCTATGGGTAAGGACATAGTGGGTGTTGTGCTTACGTTGTCTCTGTGCCACATCTTGATGATCTTTGAGTCTGCAGAAATCACCAGATCCATCTGCTTATGGAAGTGCAGGGAGTTGATGGGCAAGCCGTAATAATGGTCTTTAACAAACAGGGGACGAGAAGAACGCAGGTCGTACAACAAAACCTGCAGAAACAACGGGATGTTTATTTATGCACATTTGTGAAGGAACTAGAATTTGTACTGACTAGGCATTGCCTCCGGTACTAATCTACAGTTTGCTGTGTATATATGATATGCAAAAAAAAAAAAAAAAAAAAACACCTCCCCAAGTGGCCTTTGACAATGGACAACACACCCTTGAACACACTCAACAGAGCTCATCCATAGGAGATCATTTCTTAAAAAAAAAAAGCTTATTATGTGCTAGTAGTAACTGACCTGTCCTGTAGTCGTGCCCACAGCCATACCCAGAGAGCCATTAAACTTGAGCGCACTGACAGACGGCAAACTCTCAACTCTGGAAATGAAAAACACACCACACCACATTGTACATAACAAAAATGGTAGCTCTTCTGCATAAGCCATTTACTGGCTTATCAGGGGTCACTTATGGAAGTCTAAAGGGGCCATGCTTTAATATATTTTTTCTTTCTTGTTTTATTGTTAACATGCTGTTTTGTCATGATCATGACTTAATTTTCTTGACATTATTACTACTATGTTACTGCACTTTTGCTGCAGTCATGATCAGGAGAAAACATGAAAGAAAGAAAAAAATTAATAATGCATGCAATAATGGCCTCCTAAGACTTCCATACACAAGCATTCACTTGGAGGGAAGAGTCACTAAAATTTTTCTAATTTCTAAGGAAACATTTCTATCATTGTGAGACTGGTCTCTTCCAGGAAGACAAGATTCCCATCCACAGGGTATATGGGCTCAGAAAACAGCCAGTTTGATGTTATGGCCTTCACCGTCACCAGATCTCAACTCAGTTCAAACTTGTTTATCCAAATTTCCCTGAGTGACATGAGTCTTTGTTCACTGTGAACCTGTCTTTCATGGCCGCGTGACAAGTTAAACTAAAACAAGCCTGTGGTGTCCACGTGTGTTAGTCCGTGTGTCAGTCAGAATTTTATTTTATTTTTTTTTAACAGGCAGTCACGACATGCATTAACTTAGAGCGGAGCTGTATAACTGTTAGAGGTATCGTTTATACATGTGCATGAATTTCGGATTTTGAACAGAATTTATAACAGTGTTAAGTGACATTGTGCATCATTGCTGCATATAATTCAAAGGGAAGAAATAGTTTGTATAGTACTTATTAATAGTAATAGTATATATATTAAAAATGACGATTACACAGGTTTTCACCTCATATTCAGTCATATTACAGTCCTCAAAAATATTTACATTTTTTAAAATTAAAATCGTTACACAGCCTGTGGGTTGTGTGTGTTCAACACCTTGCTTTAAGGCATCTCTGTGATGTTTGTTTAATGTTCTCTTAATGCCATGCCAGTATGAATGGCTAATTCCAAGGCAGGATCAAGGTAGATATTAGGTAAAGCGAGGTATCTTAGTACATCTTATAGTATTACAACAATAGAATCTTACAGTATTTCAAGTGTGTCAATGAGAGCATCTATATTTCATATTTTAATACTCAATAAGAACTCCAGGATTTTCCCTGGTGAGACATTTTGGACAATCCTATATATGTGTTTGCTGAGTAAAATAGTTTTCTAATGTCGTTAAACGCACAACAAGCCAATAATAAATGTTTTGACATCTCTGTGATATCGGTGCCAAATGTACGCACAATTTTTATTTATTTATTTTTTTACAATTTTTACTATGTTTAACGTTTTATTGACTGAATCATTTAGATGACGTTTGGTGTGTAATGACGTATCGTCTTCCTGATTCACAATTAAAATCCATAACTGACTTATCTGCCATTAGAAGTATGTTCATTTATTTATTCACTAACTGAAGTATCCTATTTATATTAAAGGGTGGTGACATCACTAGTTTATATCCACTAAACCAACTAATAAGAAATGAGACAGAATGGTTAAGCCTTTGCCTGAAGTCAGGAAAACAATGTGGGCATGAAAATACCACTGTGGTGACAAATTCCTGATGTCATACAACTTCTTGTGCCATGTCACCACCAACAACCAAGGAGGGATTATTTATTTATTGGCAATCAAAATAGCAAACTGGGTAGAAAATCTGGCAGGGAATTAAACCGCAAAATTTGACACACCGCCTAGTGCAGATGTGAGCATTAGATCATGAGGATATGATGTAAAGATTAGAGCTTACTCGGTTCCTTCTGTGACGCTGCTGAGGGCGCAATCTAGGATGCCAACTCGAGTGCGCACACGTGGGTCCCAGCATTCCACTTTCCCCTATACACAGCAACACACTCGGAAATAAAAATCCCAAATCTGGAACAAATAAATGCAATAAGCAATTCCAAATCAAGCACAACACCAACCTCTATAGTCCCGGCAGCGAATAAATGATGAACAGGGTTGAGGTCACATACGTTGATCTCCCTGTTATGATATAAAAAATAAACACAAAATGTAGTTAGAGAAGTAAAATACGCATCAGTTTTTTGGCATTGACCTGCAAGTGGAGAACAGTGAGGTATTAATATTAAACCCCACTGCCAGCTTTGGTGTTAGAAATGAAACATAGTCCCCCGAGGATCCCTCTGACAAGAAGACGAATAACACGGTAACAATCAGTGCATCCTCCATAAAGACGCCCAACAGACTACACAATAACATAAATACTACTTTCAAAGTGGCAAACACACTACGGTCTTATGCGCCCTCTGGTGGTTCAGTACTTACATTGCATCTGTCTGTAGAGAGTTGAGGAATCGACCTTGCTCAAGGTTCATACGGAAGATCTCCGAACTAGAGAAGGAACCAGAAATAAAGTGAAGTAACGTGACAAGAACGATTAAGAGGAAAACTCTTTTAGCAAACAGCCCGAAGTGTTTCAATGAGGAAAATAAAAGGAATTTAAACATGGCCTTTAGAAAGTTTGAAAATTTCTCACTAAAGCAGAAAAGAATGGACAAATTACACTATAAAGGTCAAAGGTTAGTGGTTCTTCTCCAAACCTTTTCCTTAATTGGACCTAAGAAGCCCACACCTGTTGTAGCATGACATTGGTCCTGTGGACAAAGCCAGCGTCATTGAAGACAAAGTGTCTGACTTCATGATTTTACATTATGTTTAAACATACCTGATGGCAAGCTGCACATCTACACACACACTGCACATCCACAAACACACTGCACATCCACACACACACGATTATACATGATTTTACACACACTGCACGCACACACACACTGCACACACACACTGCACACGCACACACTGCACGCACACACACTGCACGCACACACACTGCACACACACACACTGCACACACACACACTGCGCACACACACACACGCACACACGCACACACTGCACGCACACACGCACACACACTGCACGCACACACACACACACTGCACGCACACACACACACACTGCACGCACACACACACTGCACGCACACACACACTGCACGCACACACACACTGCACGCACACACACACTGCACGCACACACACACTGCACGCACACACACACTGCACGCACACTGAAGGACACATGCACACGATCTTTATCTCTATCCAAATATTATTTAACTAATGTTTAAAAATACAGGCACTTTTTATGAATGGCAACACTGTACAATGTACATTTATGTGGTAGCTTCGTGGTTAGGTATTAGATTACTGATCAGAAGGTTTTGAGATCGAATCCCAGGGCCACCAACAAGCTGCCACTGCTGGGCCCCTGAACAAGGCCCTTAACACTCAATTACTCAATTGCTCAGGTTTATAAAAGAGATAAAATGTAAGTCACTCTGGATAAGAACGTCTGCCAAATAAAATGTAAATGTATATTTATGCATCAAGCTTAAATCCAGCCTCAAACCAGTTTATGTAATATACCCATCAATTTTGTCAGTATAGAACTATTTCTGTCAGTGATATGAAGAATAATTTTGTAAATCTGCCTTTACCTGGCTCCTACAAAGTACATATCACAGGATGGGTAGTGGTAGGAGAAATCACGGCCAAACTTGGGGATACGTGTCTTATAGTAATGACCGTGCTGAGAATGAAACTCCACGTGACGATCAGTACGCAAAAACACCAGCTACACAAAAACACACAAACCAAAAGACAGTGATTTATTTCTTTAAACTTTTTGTTTTTAAATATTGTTTCTGACCAGTAATTGAAACAAAAACACACCAAAAATATAAGCTAGATGTAAAATCTAGGATAACGTAGGATTACCTTGGAGTAGTCATCAGACAAGATTTCGAAGGCCACCACTTAAAACAGAAAAGCAAACACACATGTCTATATTTTAAAGATTATGGCTCAATCTCAAATATTATATTTATATACAACAATTACGAATCTACACCAGAACAGAGAAAAAAAATTACGTTTAAGAAGACACAATCAACAATAAGAATATAAAATTATTAAGATGGGACAACACTCAGTCACGTTAATGAAGGAAATGGGGAAAAAAGACCACTAAAGAAAGGAATAATAAATTCTACAAATATTTTACAATTTCAACCAAAAATTCAGTTCAAATGAGCTGCTTCCAATCAGTAATACTGTAAAAAAACAAATTACTTGCATAAAAATAAATAAATACATAAATAAATAAATAAATAAATAAATGGAAACATTTGAAGAACTACAATAAATTCTTATACTGATAAGTATTTTAAAAAGCAAACAGAGAGAATTTATCACAAATAAGCACTACCAAGCCATTTCATAAAAAGATGTAGCTTCCTTATTTCTGCCTTGTGTAGCGTGCATTAGTTAGGGAGAAGAGAGAAGCTTGCGGCTTCAAGCTTTTTAAATATTCAGCAGAAGTCTGCACATCAACTGCAATGGGTTTTACTTATTGAGGAGACTTCATAACTACAGCACAGGGACAGATCACCATCACTGAGAGACAGACACCCTCTTCTAGTAAACAGAGCTGTCTGGCATGCACACACACACACACTCCAACAGCTTCTTGTATATAAGCTCAGCGGGGTCAGTTCCCGATTCATGTAATCTAGACGTAAACCCATGTGTTACTATGTGCTTGACACAGTTAGTACATTTTTAATGGGGGGAAAAACGGCATGTATCTTAAGTTACTTTTTACCATTAGACATTTGACTCTGTTCTTTCGAGACATTTGCAAAAATAACATTTACATTTATGTAGAAAAAACTTCAAGAAGCACTGGCAGATATTCACCAGCCTTACATTGCAAAATGTAAACCCACTGGCCAAAATGAATAGGAAAATTAACACTAAAATGCACTCATCTGCCATTAATTCACTCAGTAGCAGTCATACTTTTCTACAAAGACAAGAGGGCAAATTCAACTGTGTTCTCTGGATGGGAGGAATGACTACCTGTCACTCAGAGAGACATTTGTGAGCTCATGTATATGGATGAGACAGTTAGCACTTACATCTAAGCATGTTGATTAACCCCAAGTAAATTCGCTACATTGAGCATGTTGGAAGTGGACTGTTGCTCATGTAGGTGCTGTGTGACCCATCTTTTCATTCATTTTCAGCTTCACACTAATTAGGCTAAAAGTATTTTTTATATATATTTTGGGAAATTTAAAAATTGGACTAGAGTCTGTGGTATGTGGTGCAGAGGAAGCTTGCATTAGCCCTTATAACCTCCTTTCTGGCAGCTGTCATTATGTGGGCAAATGTCTGGCCATACAGTGTAGTGGAGAATCATCTAAAAATTGCAATGACCAAATTGGGAGGAAATATATACATGCCGTATACAGGCTTTGTATCGGTGTTACAGTAGACTGTTTTTAGCATTTATATAATGGCATTATAAACAACAGCTTTGATCTAAAGACTTACCTTCAGAATCCAGACACCTTTCAAACTTCAGAGACAGCTGATAGGTGTCATAGCACCGGATCCTGGGTTTGTATGTGCCTATAACACAAAAGCATAAAAGTGTGATTTGACAGACTTTTTCCATTTTTTCCAGGCGCATAACACAAACATCAAACTGAGGGCTGAATATAACCTCACCAGCAGCACATACTACTAAAATGTTCAGATGTAGTGGCATACTATTTTAAAATACAGAATGTGTGCTGATGTAGCTCATGGGCAAGTTTCCTGATAAACAAACCTGCAGCTAAAATATACTGTCCGTCACGTGACACTTTGATAGAGGTGCACACAGTGGGCATCTCAAAATCCTGAATGAGTTCAATCCTCCTCTGAATATCTGTAGAGAAGTGAAGAAAGCAGTTACAAAAATCAAGCAAACACAAAACACAGAATCGTGCAAAATAACATGGATCAAATCTTACCAGTATCTCTGTTCTGTAAAGCTCTCTTCTTTCTGTCTGACAACCACTGCAGAAACAATCCAACAAAAGAAAGAAGACAAATTACAAAAAAGTATTCTACGTAATATTATTTTGATTTAAAACTAAAGAAAATTTATCTTAGACTAGACTACTAACCGTATATGATTACTAATAATTTAAGTTAAATCGCATTTACCAAAAAATATGAAATATCTGGGTAATATTAAGGAGACATTAGTACAGAATTAGTACAAATAAAATAATTAGTACAGCTCTCTGAAAGAATATAGTTGTCTTACCTCTGGAAGAGACTTGCCATGGCTCAGATTATATATTTTTATATTATTTACACTAGACACCTGCATTTTAAAGCGATCAGATGAGCTGTTTACACATAATATGTAGAATTATTTACACAGAAAAGCTTCCAGATTACAGACCCACGTTGGAACCACAACAAGAACTGCGCTGTTCACGAAATAAAGTCCGTGTGGAAACGTATAGCTCAAAGCATTAGTTCCTACAGTAGTTACAGATGCTACAGAGGAATTACCTATAACATGTGTAACAATATATAAAAAAATAATCAATATCACTTTATGTATATATTTAGGTACACGAATAAGTGAATGAATAAATAACAAATGTAAATAATCTTACTTTTGAGGACATCGTGAAAATGAATGAGATTGCTAAATAAACAAACAAACAAACAAACAAACAAACAAACAAATAAATAAATAAATAAATAAATGTGTACTTATGTCTGTTTAAGATTACATATAGTGTTGTACTTATGATTTATTATTGTAATAATTAATCATTTCTATTTAGTTATGGAAATAACGAATTAATTTGATCAACAGCAAATGTATTTTGTGCTAAAAGCTGATTACTAAAAATGTATAAATCTAAAACTAAATAATTTCTAAATAATAAAAACTAAAAAACAAAACAATAAACGCTAAAATTTTAAATACATTAGCTATAACACCTGTGACGTCATAACCACGGGGCGTGGCTATGTTGAGACGAACGTCAACAGGTCTTGCGTTGGCATTGAAGTGAAGTGATGTGACACACGGCTAAGTTCGGTGACCCATACTCAGAATTCGTTCTCTGCATTTAACCCATCCAAAGTGCACACACACAGCAGTGAACACACACACACCGTGAACACACACCCGGAGCAGTGGGCAGCCATTTATGCTGCAGCGCCCGGGGAGCAGTTGGGGGGTTCGGTGCCTTGCTCAAGGGCACCTCAGTCGTGGTCTCGAACCCACAACCTTCAGGTTACAAGTCAGACTCTCTAACCATTAGGCCACGACTGCCCCAGGGTTTTCGCATATCCCAGGTTATGGAGTCAGAGCGCAGGGTCAAGCCATAGGGACGGCGCCCCTGGAGCAGGTGAGTTTAAGGACCTTGCCCAAGGACCCAACATTGATGCTCAGCAGCTTGTGGACTCGAACCCCAACCTTCTGATCAAGATCCCAGCGCCTTAACCACTGGATCATCACGTCCTCAGTCTAATGACTGTAAAGTGTAGTGACTGTGACGTTGATTTGTAGTTCTCAGAACGCCTTTTAGGTAAAAAAAAAACAAACAAACATGCAAATATACAAAAAACATATAAGTAAGTAATAAACAAACAAACAAATAAATAAACTAACTAACTAACTAACTAACTAACTAACACACAAACAAGCAAACTAACTAACTAACTAACTAACAAATAAATAAACAACACATAAATAAATAAATAAATAGATAGATAGATAGATAGATAGATAGATAGATAGATAGATAGATAGATAGATAGATAGATAAATAAATAAATAAATAAGATGAGGCAAACACATGCCAAAATGAATAATGGTGGCTGGAACGTTTCGTCATTAATAAGGAAATGACGTCAGCCGATCCTACCTTGTCTAGCCAAGTGATGACAGTGTTCAGTGTGTGTGAGACAGATGAGAGGATTCTTGTGTGCAGCGATGTATGAAGAGCTTCTGTACTTGAGCACACTGTGACATGGACAGGACATTAATGCACTAAACTCCATATGGATCAGGCCTTACTATGGACACCTTCACTGTAAGGTAGGAACATTTATTTCTCCCCTTCACTCCTCTAAATCCTATGTGATTTAATTCCTGGTTTAAAAACAATTTCATTTTATATTTTTCGTCTTATAAAACAATTACTTTACACATAAAGCTGTAAGCCAGATGATCAATCATGCCAAATGGAAAGTCTTATTAACTATGGAATTATTATTTAAAAATGTCATTGAAGATGTCATGGAAATTTTCAGCCTTAAATGAATCATGAATTTTTTATTTAAACTACCTGCTGAACTTATTATCTGAATGGTGTATTATAAACTATAGGCTACTGTCCATTGCTGTTGCTTCAGATCATTACAGCAATCCCTACCATGACACACATATTTTTTCACTTGGTTGTGATGAAGTGTGTCCCCTAGTTATAGTGTTGAAGAAAACTATAAGCACTATGATATTGATTGGCCATACATTTGTGAAAGCATTACTAATAGGTTTAACTTTTTACATACTGGGATTATTTAAGGTCTAAAC
This sequence comes from Tachysurus fulvidraco, assembly GCF_022655615.1. Classification (NCBI taxonomy): domain Eukaryota; kingdom Metazoa; phylum Chordata; class Actinopteri; order Siluriformes; family Bagridae; genus Tachysurus; species Tachysurus fulvidraco. Next base: position 17,168,501 of record NC_062529.1, read on the forward strand.
ATCTCCTTGTGTAGCTATGTAAAATAAAACAACATATATTAAACAAATACAAGTTTAAAAGTCATTTTTAGGCTGAAATTATGCTAGAGTCAATGCTTAATATGCTCATATATGATGAGAAATGTGCTATATGTGCTGTTACGTACGATACAAAATCATGTTATTAGCTGACTGAGAGTTAATTACATTTGTTAGGATATTATTTTTTCCAGTACTGGAAACACAAGCCTTCCAGACAGTGAAGTCAGTTGAAATCAGAGGTGACATATAATCTTACGATGCCTTTGTAAAGCTGACAAGTTTCTTAGTAAGGCGTACATCGTAAATTACTTTCAATGGTTGTAATGAACGTCTCTTATCACAGCATTTGAAGTGTGAAGAAGGCCCACGTTTGGAAAGTGGGTGAGGAAGGAATGGCAGAGTTTTGGCTCATTTCAGTTCCACTGGACAAAGTCAGTTCACAGTCTTTGGAAAAGCTTAAAAGGGCCACAGTCAAATCCAGCCTAGGAAGCTACTTCAGATTTCACATCCCAGAGCTGAAGGTAGGACTGAAATTTGCCTATTGATAAATAAAGAGAGAGAGAGAGAGAGAGAGAGAGAGAGAGAGAGAGAGAGAGAGAGAGAGAGAGAGAGAGAGAGAGAGAGAGAGACAGAGAGAGACAGAGAGAGATGGAGGGAGTTTTAGGGTGGTTAGAGTCATGTCAGATTTATCAAAGACAATCATTTAAATATAATTATACGAGTACTTGTGTAAGTCTATGCAGAAGACTTGCAGCATGACAGATCAGGGTCAAATCTGCATAATGTATTATGGAGGTCAAGAGTGTTGAGCTCTCACTCACGCTTCTGTCAAGAAAAGGCTTGCAGTTATATTGTATTGATTTGCACAGATGTTTGTTTTAAGACCTGTATGACACAATTTTAAACCATTTACTCTATGCTTGCTTTCTTTCTCTGAATTTTTGAAACTAAATCTATCTTGTTACACTTAAATGAATATTGACTATGGTCATACTTAGCCTCAGTGTTTATAGCGAGGTCACTGTTAAACGTTTAAACATACTGTGATCACTGGTTTTTACCAGGTAGGAACACTGGATGTGTTGCTCAGCGTGTCCGATGATCTCTCCAGACTTGACTCCTACACAGAAGAGTAAGCAAATCCTATAACTCCAGTTTCAATGGTTTTAAAAGTGACTGCTTGAATGTATTTTCCACAAGCTAGACTCAATTTTTTTAATTTATTCAATTCAGTCTTAGGTTCATCCTGCTTTATTTAACTAAAAATCTTATTTATCTTAAAATCCATGGTGTGTTGTGGGTAAGCCAGAGGTTATTCCATAGGTTATTTCATTCCTCAGACACATCCATCTGGCCTATTTGAGCTGTCAGTGGGAAAATTCACAAGCAACTGTATAGCAATTATCGTTAGCCGAGACACTCAATCCAGCAGGCTCTTGTTTCAGGTGCTACTTCACAATGTTCCGTGCCTCCTTGTGTTGTGGAAACTGAGCTCTGGGTTTTTTCTTCTTTTCTCCATTTCACAACGGCAGTCCTCTTCACCTCAGTCTGAATCATGTCCTGAACAGTCATAACCATTTTGGTTGCATTTTCGGAAAATCAGAACATCAACCCGAAGTTTCTGAAAACAAAGCTCTATGAACTTGCGAACTCTATGAACTCATCAGGAAACTGTGTTGAATAGGTTGTTTTTTTAAACTATGTCAAACTTCTTAAGGGGAAATGAAATGTGTCATGCACCAATTATGTATGAACTAGTGTCTTTAAATGCTTGATTAAAACACAAACATGAACATATTCAGATGCTTTGTCTCTCATTTACAGTGTAATGCGAAAAACATCACAGTGTATGGCTGAGCACATGGAGCATTGCGGTGACAAGTTCATGGAGAACGTTCTGTCTAATGGAGGTATATTGGAGCTTGACACAGTCACTTTCAGCTCTTAGTGTTAAGCTAATGAACTCCCCCATATTGAACAGGATGAGATCATTAGCTAAGAGCAGACACAGCAGGTGGCAGTTTCCACTCTTCTCAGCTTGGCCGGCACACGGATCCCGTTACCTGTGCATATCATAATATAGTTATTGTGTCACCCACGTACTGTATAGGAATAGATGTCTATAAGAATTCACATGTAATCAAATTATATTATTTTGTTATACATGCTTGTGTCATTGTTATTATTACTTTTTTAACATGTTCATATTTCTACCTTTCTCCCCAGACCAAAAGGCATATCTCAAACTTCCACAGTCACCAGTGAAAATGTATTTCCAAGCCTTGAGGGGTATGTTTGGAGCTTGTATATAGATTTGCTGTATATTTCAAATAATCTGCTGCAGGATTAACTACTAACAAGTATGGTGTGTTTTAAACAAAAAGTCTTCAGTGCAGATATTATGTATTTCAGTGGATCTGACCTCATATATGACAAAGTTTCAGTGGGACAGAGCCAAGTATCCCACTGCCCTGGCGCTTAAACCTCTCACTGATCTTATCTTCAAGGTATACATCCCACACAGACCTGACAGGTATAATGTTAATGGAGCAGCTCTTTAGTATTTTAATATTCATGTGTGCGTATCTGTGTTGGTGGCTGCATGCGTTCGTGTCAGCAAGTGGCCCAGGTCGAGACGGAGATGAAGTCTCGTAATGCTGCATACAGTGATGTAAAACTCAGTCTGCGATCGCTTCAGGATAAAAATGAGTAAGTTCTCTGAAGTATAATATCTGGGCATAAAACATGATGAGGTGTGCTTTAATAGAAAAGAATGAACCTTGGGGGTCATGTGATGCAGCCTGGAGATACTGTTAACACCATGAAGTTGATTCTTTTTCTATTAACATCATGGCTGGGAATGGTTTATTGCTCTTAAACTATAATTTACCAACAATTTTATTTATTAACGTGCCTATTAACTGACATCATGCTTTTTTTACATTTAAAGTTATGAAGCATCCATGAAACAAGTTAAGTGCTGTTATCACTTATAAGAGCTATTAGAGCAATAAACATTCGATTCCTCACCACCCTTTCTTTCTTTCTTTCTTTCTTTCTTTCTTTCTTTCTTTCTTTCTTTCTTTCTTTCTTTCTTTCTTTCTTTCTTTCTTTCTTTCTTTCTTTCTCTCCCTTAAATGTAAGCTAGAAAAATACACAGATTTTATGTTCCAGAGAAATCAGAAAGTTTCACATACTGATGGACCAAATAAAGAAAAAAACAAACAAATCCAGCAAGCAGCAAATCTGTGTATCTACAGTAATAAATGGCTTACCGATGAGAGAGGTCAGAAAAAAATGGCCTGACTGATTCAGACTAACAGAAAGACTGTGGTAACTCTTTACAATTGTGGTGAACACATCTCAGAACTCACAGTACAACCCAGATTATAATCTCAGATTACACAAATTCTTTTGAATTGGATGTTATTATAAAAACTACTACAGCTACGGTAAAATAAACACTCTTTACAAACATGGTGAGCAGAAAAGCAGCTCAGAAAGCACAATATGCAGAATGAAGATTAGGATTCTGAGATGTTATTAAAGAAACTATAACATACTAGAAAAAGCACATTATTATAAATATGTCATTTGAATTATAGCCAGAACTACTGCAGGAGTCATTCTGTAATTAAAATAATAGTCAACACGTTCAGTCAATACAGTAAATTGGAATAATGTTGTTTATATTATAATGTGGGGGACTCTGTGATTTAGCAGTTAGCATGTCTGCCTCGTACCTCTGGGGTTTAAGTTTGTGTCCTGCCTCTGTGTGCATAGAGTTTGCATGTTCCCCTTCATCTGGGTTTCTGCTTTTGTTCCCCAGTCTAATGACATGTTCTGAAGGCTGACTGGCATCTCTAAATTCTCTTTAGTGTGTGAATGTGTGTTTCAAATCAAATTCAAATTTTATTTGTCACATACACAATTATACACAGTACGACTATGTACGATATGTAATGAAATACTTTGTACGACTGTCCTAAAAAAAAATAAAAGCCAAAGATAAGGCACAGGTGAATACAACATAAGAAGAAATAAATATATATCAAGTATATATCATAGAAAATAACATCGACATCAAGCATATCAGAAAAATATTATCAAATATAATATAATATAAAATACAGTCAGAAAAATAGAAAATCTAATCAGGAACAGGACTTATGTTAATGTTAAAGTGCAGGATGTACAAGTGTGCAATGTGCAAATATCCGGCTATGGTACTGGTTATTCTGGCAGTATTGAAAAGTCCGGAAAGGGGTCCAGGCTTTCGGTGTTCCTATCACCATCCTTGGTGTCTCTACCTTGAATCCTAAGTCCCCTGGAAAAATCTCCAGGTTCTCCACAAACCTGTATAGGATAAGAGGTACAGTAAATGGTTGAATAGATGGATATTATAATGCTTTATATTTGGATTTATATATTTTTAGTTTGTCATTTGAAACTCACTTTCACTTTAGTTGAAGTTGTATTTTATTGCATTTTGTATTTTGCATAATATTTTACACAGTTTGGAAAACATATTAAAAAGTTATTAATGTCCTACAAGCAAAAAGTCATGCCTATATATCAAAAAGAAAAAAAAAAATAGGATGTTTAAACAAATGATATTAATTTATTGTTTCTGTAACAGAGAACCAGAAAGCGGAACTGAACTCGTTTCTGCTTTTTTTCGATTTGAGGCAGTTAATTATTCTATATAGTATTACTTTTTTGTTAGATGTGATATAATAAAAATTTTATATCAACTTAAGATGACAAACACTGTAAACAATATTGTTGTCACCCTCCAGGGGAAGTCTGCACACCAGATCTTTGACTGGCATTGTGAAAAAGGAGGATTTGGTTCTCAACTCTGAGTATCTCACCACTTTACTAGTTGTGGTGCCCAGGTTAGTGTGTTAGTGCTTAATAGTGTTTAGCCCACTGTTAGTAATAACTCAACCAAATGTAAAGTTCATCTGATTCAGTTTATTGTTGTATTAATGGTGCAGTTAATTGCACCACATGTACTACATTTTTACAGGACGTGCATTAGGCAGTGGGAAAACTCTTATGAATCCATGTCAGAGTTTGTGGTTCCTCGCTCCAGCAGGTTAGTTCCTGTTATTTGTTGATGTTTATTCTTAGCTCAGCTAACTAATCAGCCAGTCATGATCGCAGTCCAGCTCAGGGCGTGGGTCAGCAGGTTACGTTCACCCTAAGTGTAAAGTTACTGATGGAAAGCAAGCTCCTCACCTCAGTCTGCATAACTGATATCCATCTCAGTGGCTCTAATTAGCCTGTTTTACTTCATCCTCATTAAGCAGTCGACTTCAGAAAATCAGGCGTCGTTCACGATGGGAGACTCGGGAGAGTGTGGGACAATGAAATATACACATAAATACACCTTAACTTGTCCTTCATAGGAAATTGCTAGAGGAAGATGATGCTGGGATTTTCACTGTGACGCTATTTAAGAATGCCGTCAGTGAATTCAAAGCCAATGCCAAAAAGCATAAGTAAGTGACTGCACCTGATCTGAACTTGCACCTGAGACACACACACACACACACACACACACACACACACACACACACACACACAGAGAGAGAGACACACACACACTTGAGGTGAATGTGTACTTGAAATCTTAACCAGTTTGTGGTGCCTTGTAGATTTGCAGTGCGAGACTTCAGCTTAGAGGAAGTAGAGAGGCAACAACAGGAGATGGGCCGCCTCAGCAGTGATAAGAAAGAACAGTATGTGAGTAACACTTAAACAGCTACAGGATATACACTCACTGGCCATTCATGTAGCAGCAGCACAATGGATATAATGCAGACATAGGTCTGTACATAGACAAATGTTGATTAGCTTCAGTTTAGAATAGGGAAAAATTATTTCAGTGACTCTGGCCTTGGTGTAGAATTTGGTGCCAGATGAGCTGGTCTATGTATTTCAGAAACTGGTGATCTCCTGGGATCTCGACACAGATGGGTGCAAAATGCATCCAGTGAAAGTTTTCCACGAGAAATGCCAGGTCAGAGAAAAATAACCAGACTTGGTTGAGTTGACAGAAAATCTACATTACAGTAACTCAAATAACCAGGAGCGCAGTGAAAAGAAAAACATCCATATCAAATTTTGAGGTGGGATTGCTACAGTAGCATGAGACCAAATTGGATTCCTTTAAACAACCGGAATCGAATCTGAGGCTAGAATTGACACCGGCTCCCAGAAGACTGGAAAATTTTCACTAGGTCTTTGTCTTTCCTAATTTTAGTGAGTTTCTATTCTCAGAATCAGATTCTTTACTGGGCATGTTGTGCTTCCTGAGATGCTTTTCTGCTCACCATGTTTAAACCATGTGTTTTTTTTTTTCACTGTAATAGTTTTATATAATAACATCAAATTCAGAGAAACTTGTGTAATCTCAGCCTATAATCTGTATTTTCACCACAATCATAAGTAGTTACCACAGTCTTTCTGCCCCTTCAGCCATTCTTCTCTGGCCTCTTACATCAGTAAGGCATTTTGGCCTGCAGAACTCAGAATTTTTTCACCATTCTGTGTAAACTATAAAGAGTGTGTAAAATATTTTCTGAAAAACCAACCATGGTCCACGAGATCACATTTTTCTAACATATTTTTTCTCCATTCGACTTGATTCTGTCTTAAGAGATGAATATCTGTATCTATTATGAATCTCTTAAGACCTATATCTGCCTGATTGTATTCACTGCACTTCTGCCACATGATTGGCTGTTTGGATAATTGCATGAATGTACAGGGCTTGCAGGTATTAAAGTGGCCAGTGAGTGTATGTCTGTAGTCTACAAAGTTTAAAAAAAGTGATGTCAGAATTGTTTCTATCACCAGGGAATATTTGTGCGCTGGCTGAAAGTGAATTTTAAGGAAGTATTTGTGGCCTGGATCCACATTAAGGCCCTTAGAGTGTTTGTTGAGTCAGTCCTCAGGTAACATTTTTGCTCAACACTCTGACATACTTATTTATAATTTTGTATTCATCTATTTAATCCATTATTGCTCTACGTGATGGTTCTGTTGTGGGCCAGGTATGGCCTCCCAGTCAGTTTCCAGACTCTCCTGCTCCAGCCACAGAAGAAGCAGGTAAAACGACTACGAGAGGAGCTCAACTCTGTATTCACACATCTGGACCCCATGACTATGACTGGAAAACAGGAAGTGAGTGTTTTACCAGCACTAATCATGATCACCAGTTAATAGTTAACACAGTTCAGTAGGTATTCACCACATGGTGACTGATACAAATGATTGTCCAATCAGTAAATTATCTCCTGTTTATGTTCTTAATGGGAATAAACAGTCATCCCTGCCCCAGCCTTTTTTTTTTCTTCTTCCTTTTATTGAGTCAAATAATGTAGCTTCTTAAGATTTGATTGAAGGCGTTCCTGTCAATAAATGTTAAATTAATATTTCTTTACAGAAAGATTCACCATTTTGACAGTTAAATATATGTCTTTATTGAATAGTTTGGGATGATGTATTCAGTGGGTAGTGGTGGCTCAAATGGTTGTGGCCGTAGGTTGTTGATCAGAAGGTCATGCTGCCACTGTTGGGCCCAAAACAGAAGCAAGGCCCTCAACCCTCTGTGCTCCAGGGATTCTGTATCATAGCTGAACCTACATTCTGACCCCAGCTTCCTAACAAGCTGCTATATGTGATGAAAGTAAATTCACTGTGCTCTAATGTACATGTGACAAATTTTTTTATTCTAGTAAACAACTGAATGAAATATTAATTTCACAGTTTTTTTAAGTATTAAAAATGATGCTCTTTTGCTCTTTCTAGGTGGGACTTGACATTGCAGAGGTTAACATAGGACAGCAGGAATACTACTCCTACATCTATTACCCAATCAGCATTAACTTATTGGACTCCAGCTAGCAGACACAGAATAAACAAAAAAACAGACTCATACATCATGCCCATGTGACTCAGACAAGGCTCTCAAAATGGCAAAGGGCCTTACAAAGACGAATGTAATGGAAAAATGTGAACATCAACGTAACACACACACACAATACTACACACTTCCCCACTGTGTAGTCAAGCTAAAAGTAACAATTTGTATTCTCCTTATTGTTTGATGATGTAAATAAGTGTAAATAATCTCAAAATGACTATGCTGCATTTAGAAAACCATTGTACACTAGTATATTTAATCATGTTTTATTTATGTTATTGGAATCTGTCAACCCCTTGAATGCTTTCTTAAATCAGTTTATACACTCTTCCAGTCCCGTTTTTTTTTTGTAATTATTTTTGCTCTTCCTTCAATAGGAAAGGAAGAAAGGAACACTATTATAAGAAGGACAGCTCCTGAACCTCAGGGTCTAAACCTAAGTGCATCAGGGCTTCTATTGCAGGCAGGGAGTGAAAGAAAATTAATAACAATCATTTAATATAACATGCTTCCTAAATATTTGGTATTTGCCAGAATATAGAAACAGAACTGTGTATTTAAAAAAAATTGCATACAAGGTTGTAAATAAAACCGACAGTCATGATTGTGAATTTATTGTGTTGCACCTTCTAATCCATTCTGTGGTATAAAAAGACATGTGCAATGTCAACGAGCACTGTGCCAGTTGAAGGTTGTACCATGTCACAAAAGCACAAAAGACACAATGTCTGCTTTGGAAATAAGCAAATGTAATAAATGTCATTCTGAATTTCACAATTGAAGTTATACTATTAGAAAAAAGTCTGTTTTTCTGTGCATTAGTGAATGAGCTGTGTAATGAGGTTTCTACACATAATTAAGCTACATTTTACTTAGTACAAATTTTATTAAGACTGTGCATGTGAATAATATTTATTCTTTAGGGGAAATGCTTAAGTTAGTGGCCCACACACAACAGCAGGTGGCAGCATTTTACCTTTCACTGCCATCTCTGTCACTGGAATATAGCGTCTATTTATCTGTTCAACAGTCAGAATCAGAATTATTTTTATTGAAAACTTCTTATCAGTTGTGTGTTAAACAATTTACAAAAACATCTCACGTATCATAAAAAAGCGTGTTGATTGAGCTATACCTGTATGCTGTTTTGTGTGTGTGTGTGTGTGTGTGTGTGCGTGTATTAAATATTTTGTGCCTTAAGTCAATTAATGTCATTAAATCTAGAACTCATGTGTTCACTGCTAATGTGTATATAACAGGATACATGACACATAATAATGACACATTATATTTATATGGCTTAGATGAAAAGTCAAGTCTCCATGTGAACTAATGACATTTACATATTGGATATTTCCTGTGGGACAGTCTGTTTATTCATGAAAATAGGATGTTTAAAAAATAGCGTATGGGGAACTGATCTATTCAACACAACATATTGCGAAGAGAATTAAACACCTGCCTTATTATTCCATAATTCTTCCTAAAATATGACATTTATGATTAGATCTGAATTATTCATTAACTATCAATACTTTTAAATTATTTGGAAACAATTTAGAGATAAAACTCAGAAACATTCATTTGGACAGCAGGAACTTAAAAGGGTTAAGTAAGTAAGTGACTAAACAAAGAAATAAATGAATTAACAAGCATTTTATTGCATTGTTTTCTTTGAGAGGAACTTGCAAATGACAGGAACTCTAAACTGTAAAAAGAAGGAAAAGGGGCTATTTGTATGTTTGTTTGTTTATTGAGGATTTTCTTGCCACTTCTCTTCAGTGTTTGTTTTTTTATTCTCTTAGTTTAGTTTCATCCCAGTTATCGAAAAAGTCATGTTAGTAAGAATTTACTATGTTGTCTATGTACAAAGATTCAGTCATCAGTGCTACCTTCACAAAACCTGCCTTTCGTGAAAGGTTGCACACTGTGGTTGGCTGCAAGGACTCTGTTAACACAGGAAGCAAGTTTTTTTAAAGGCAAGCCTTAACAGATGAATTGTGTTAGACAAACACCAAAGAGGAGAGGGTTGAACTTCATCATAAAACCTTTTACGTCGGTGGTGTCAGCCACACAACTGGATCCAGGACAGCACTCTTCTGAAAAAGAAAATGGACAAACAGACCACATTATCAGATGGGTAAAGTGACTTACTTATTTGTTTGTTTGTTTATTTGTTTGTTTAATGTTTATTTATTTAATGAAATAACTAGGATTCATTTGCTGTTTATAGATATGTTATAGTTAAAATGAAGAGACTCTGGTGCATAATTTATCAGTTGCTGTAGATAGATGTCACAGTTTTTACAATTTTTGAAATTGTGAATTATCTATCTATCTATCTATCTATCTATCTATCTATCTATCTATCTATCTATTAAACATATTATGAAATTCATATATCATACTGTGCATTTTCTAGATACAAAAATCCTGCTTATAGCCCTTATTTACTGCCGTGTCCTCGCTTCTTTTTCCTTCCACCAATGAAAAAAGACTGCTTACAATCTCTTTATGACATTCATCTAAATAATAACATACAACTGTCAAAAAAATGAAGAAAAAAAAAAAATAAGGGAATAAAAATAAGGGAATTAAAAATAAGGGAATAAAAATAAGGGAATAAAAAATAAAATAAATAAATAAATCAAAAGAAAGATTTGTCATATGCCTTTTAAAAAGAAACAAAAACATACACATCTCCATGTGTAGACTGCACATACTTCGAGTAGCATAAAATTAGTTTCCCTTTTCCACACACTGATTTTGATCGGTTTAGAGCTTAGAACATCAACACGATTAGTTACTCATTCTTAATGTTTTATCCTAAAAAAAACGAAGTTTTTCCATTATAAAGAATATAGTATGTTAGCAAAGCATGTAAATATCTGAAGTGTGTGTTTCCCAGTAAAGAACCAGCTCATCTCAGCACGTTATGAGCAAAGATGCAATATTATTACTGTAATAGGTGTGTAGGTGTGTCATTTATTAGGTTTTTTACTCAAGCAAACATTCTAAAGGTATCATCTACACCTGTAGTGTTCTCGTGCAGTGTGTTGGAACGCTGACTAAACACAGAGTTAAACCGTAGCCAATGAAGACTGAGTCGTAGTAAGATTTACCCTTTACTGTCACTCTCTCATTTACATTGTACGGTGAAAACTGCAATAAGACAAAACAACAATATTCAGAGTCTTGGCTAACATTGCATTATAAATTAACAAAGACAAACTGCTATTTGCTATTAGCACCGCTAAAGCTTAAACAGGGTGGTTACAACCATTTTTAACGGCACATAAAACATCGCCTTTTAGAACAAATAATCTCTAATATATGATCTTTAACGTGTGTGATATCGTATTAATGAACTTACGGCATTGCCTCTATGATGTTTTTAGTGGATGCGCTGGATACTATAAAGAGCACACCATGCCGGGTTCATTGCAAGATTGAGCACTGAGCGCTAACCGGAAGTGGCATCGCATAAAACGAACCATATATTTTTACAAATTAAGTAGATAAAGTAATTATAAACTTTAAATTTTTATAGAGGAATATTTATCAAAAATATTTAAAGCACACATATAAATATTAAAGTCCTTACAGGACAACACAACACCCTTTTCCACAGCGGCGTACATTTTTTTCTCATTTTATACAACTGAGCAATTGAGGGTCAGGGGTCTTGCTAAAAAGCCCAGCAGGGGATACTTGGGAGACCCAGGATTCAAACTCACAACCTTCTGATCAGTAATCCAAGACCTTAACCACTAAGCTACCACATCCCTCTCACTTTTTTTTATGTTTAATTTCTTTGTATTTTATATATTATATATTATCATCAGGTTTATTCAGTGTGATGAAAACAAAAACAGACCAATACATAGCCAAAAGTACTCATGCGAACACATGAGTATATCACATCCTATTTCAAAATCATGGGAATTAATATTGATTATTGAATTAATTATTTCCCCTTTCACTGTTATTATAACATCCATGCCTGTTAGAAGGCACTAACAAGAGCATTGGTAAAGTAATGCACTGATGGTGAACGAGGAGGCCTGGTGTTCAGTCAGATTTCCAATTCATCCCAAAAGTGTTTAGTAGAGTTGCTCTGTGCACGACACTCGGTCATTGCGAAGCATGTTTTCACAGAGTGTGCTTTGTGCACAATGGCATTGTCATACTGGAACAGGTTTAAGCCTTTTAATTCCAATGAAGGAAGTATTTCTGCAACATTATTCAAAGACATTATGGACAACTACATGCTTTAAAATTAGTAGCAACAGTCTTGTAAATACCCTCATATGAGTGTTATGGTCAGGTATCTGCATATTTCTGACCATCTAGTTTCATTCTACAGTAAATACAGTAAGCGACTGCATTTATTCAGACCTGTAGCTCAATGTCCCATAAACAGCTTCATCATTTATGTCCATGTTAGACAAAAATAAATGTGTAAATAGTGTAAAGGAAATGTGTACTGAATAACACAGCAACCATATGCAGATTACTAGGTCAGTAATCATGTGTAGATTTTTTTATATTAATATAAAAAAGCCCAGTCTTTAGGTGCCTATAAAAACCTCACTAAAAACACTCTTTTCTTTTCTTTTCTTTTCTTTTCTTTTTTCTTTTCTTTCCTTTTCTGTGTGCTATACACTGATTAAACCTGCTTTTAAATGTAGGATTAAAGTCTCACCGATCCGATAAGAAAATAGTGCGCAGGTTTAGACATGGGTGTTTATTCACAGAAGTCTTTTCGTGCATGTACGTAGATTTGTGGTTATCTGTTCTGCAATGACATCAGCACATTATGAAACAATAACAATTCAACTCTTATGTCAGAAAAAGGTTGCTATTAAACTGAACTCTGCATAACATTATTGCCAGTTTTTCAAAAAAAAAAATGCATTGGACTTTTGATCCGATTGGACAAGCAGGCTGTCAGACTCTGTGTCTAAAATGTCAGTTGCGCTGAATTACTTTTTGTTACTAGAACTGATGTATAAAAGTCATATCACGCTCACAATCATGCTGTTGTACTGAATATCTACCATCCACCTTTGGTGTAGTACAACAGCACTCCCGCTTGTGATCTTGTGCCTATGAAATTGTAGCACTCAGACTGAATATCAGATAGAACAGAATAGAATAGAAGTCTTTATTTTTTCACATATACTGTACATTACAGCACAGTGAAATTCTTTCTTTACAACTTTGGACGTGTGGGTGAGCTCACTAGATTAGCCATGATACAGTCTCTAACCCATAAAGCATAGCTGCTCCCACTACTGTCTTTTCCTGTGATTCTTGCAGACAATCTTCTTTCACACACAACACTTTTCTCCACCCACTCCAACCTGTCTGTGCTCGCCTCTTCATCTCTTTTCCACACTCGCCGCCACACTGGACGGTTAACATAAAATACTTAAAGACTTTCATTCCTCTTTTTTCCAAAGCAGACCTCCACCTTTCGTGTTCCTCCACCTGCTCTCTACTGTCACTACAGATCACAATGTTATCTGCAAACATCGTTGTCCACAGAGATTCCTGTCTGACCTCATCTGTCAACCTGTCCATCACCATAGCAAACAATAAAGGACTCAAAGCCGATCCTTGATGTAACCCCATCTCCACCTTGAACTCCTCTGTCTGACCTACACCACATCTCACTGCTGTCATACTCCTCGCATACATATCCTGAACTACTCTGATGTACTTCTCTGCCACTCCTGACATCCTCATACAGTTCCATTGCTTCTTTCTCGCCACCCATTGCTTCTTTAAAGCTTTCATTGTCATTTCAACCATATATAGCTGATACAGCAAATAGTGAAATAAGACAATGCGTCTCCAGGACCATGGTGCTACATAAAACAAAGACAGAGCTACATAGAACCCAGAATAGTGAGAATAGTATTAGTATTCGGCACGTTTTCTCTGAAAAAACTCAAGCGGCTTATCAGCGTGATTGGGGTGTAATGTCTTTAAGTGACGCATTAATTTATTTGGCTTCATGCTGTCCGTTGCCAACATTTTTAGACACAGTAAACATACCGTTCTTTCCTCGTCTCCCACCGTAGTCACAGTGAAGCCAAGGGCTACATTCGCTTTGTCATATTTCCTTGTCTTAGCTTGCAGAAGACTTACATTTGTCTCATTATCTCCATCTCTCTCCTCCTTTATTTTCATCCCTGTTAAATATTTTTCCTTGGTGTCTCTTAAGGGTTTGTTATCTGCAAAAAAAGGATGTCCCCTGGGGACACACACACACACGCCCCCCTGGCATTGCCCCGAGCTCCCCCAGGGGGGCGCGCCTCACTATTTGAGAAGGACTGCTGTAAAGAAACATCTAATACAAAATTAAATTCAATTATACAGTGACTGTGTTAATGCGTCTCCTTTCATTACAGGCTGTCTACAATGCTGGATGATTATATCTATACTGACTACATGGACGATGGTGAATTGTGTGACATTAAAAGCAACTATAAACATGAGGTGACATACCAAATATACGCCATCATTTGTGCGCTTGGTCTCCTGGGCAATATTCTAGTCCTTGTCACATATGCATTTTATAAAAAAGCCAAGTCTATGACAGATATCTATCTAGTAAACGTGGCCGTGGCAGACCTCCTGTTTGTCCTTGCCTTGCCTCTGATCATATATAATGAGCAGTATAACTGGGTCATGGGTACCTGGGCTTGTAAGGTACTACGAGGGAGCTACAGTATAAACCTTTACAGCAGTTTGCTCCTGTTGGCTTGCATCAGCGGAGACCGTTATGTTGCCATCGTTAAAGCACGACGTTCGTTTGGAATTCGCTCAAGAGCCCAGATATACAGCCGTTTGATCTGCATAATAATATGGCTGTTTGCTCTTCTGTTATCCACGCCAACGTTCATATACTCAGATCTAGGAGAGGAGTATGCTAATATAACGATAGAAATTGAGTGTAGCTTGACCTTTGAGTCTACTGACACAGCACATCTGATGAAAGTCCTCCTGCCTAGCATGCAGGTGTCTGTGGGATTCTTCATCCCTCTGCTGGTGATGGGCTTCTGCTACTGCAACGTTATTTACACTCTACTCAGGGCACAAAATTACCAAAGGCACAAGGCATTGCGTGTGATTCTGGCTGTAGTTCTGGTGTTCATTGTCTGCCACTTGCCCTATAATGTCATCCTCTTGAGGCACACAACTAGGCTGTTCAAACAGAGAGACTGTGACACAGAACAGAAAATCCACTTGGCTTTGTCTGTGACTAGAAGTTTGGCGTATCTCCACTGCTGCCTCAATCCTATCCTTTACGCATTCATCGGGGTCAATTTCAGGAATCATTTCAGCAAGATTCTTGAGGATTTGTGGTGCTTAGGGAAAAAGTACTTCTCTTCCAGACCATCCTCACAGCAGACTTCAGAAATGTACATTCCAGCACAAAAGTCCATCACTGCAGAAAATCATGCAAATCCCTCCTCCTTTACAATGTGAGGTGCAGTATAATGCAATAATGTGATTATTATTGTCAACCTGAAACTTTGAGGTCACCTGGAATTTGCCAGGAGTAAGTTCAGATGATTTAATGTATATATGTATATAGTCATGTTGATTTTATTTTTCTGGGCTCTAAAGCCACAAAAGACAGTCCCGGTCTGGATATTTGTTCTGTCTTGATATAATGATTGTTTATTTCACTTTTGAGTATGATTATTTCTTATATTAGTAGGACACTTGTTCCAGAAGTTTTTTTTTTCTTAAAATGTGTTTTTTACTCTTTATGTCCCATTGTTGTGTAACTGATCTACCAAACAGAAACCATACATCTTTTAGACATGTATACAGTAAGTGGAAGCCTGGGAAAACCCTTCTCATGGTGCCAATTTGACATTTCCTCCTATACGGAGCTCTGAAATCTACAACACTGTCTGCAACTGTGTCTGCAACTCAATCAGAAGCAACCTAAATTAAAAAAAAAAAGTCAAAAGGTATAATATTGACCATAGAACCGAAATATCACAGAAAATTTTGCTTGTGTTTGTTTTGCTATGGCATGTAACTTGATTAAAGGTTTAAATCATATTAAACCAGACCACCATTCTATAATGACTTCTTATCCAGCATGAAATTTATATGACAGTCCAGGTGAAGTTGGAAAACATGAAATGCATGTATGTTTTCTTAATGTTGTGGTGTCAAATTGAGATACAATCAGAAAAAACATTTTAGCCTAAGCATAATTTTTTGCTTTATTTGGCTGTTTTAACTACTGTAATACTCTCACTTTAATGGAATTAGTGTGCAGTGCACATCATTTGTACAGCTGTTTTTGTCTAATAAAACTAAACCGCAGTGACAGTTGATGCAGGTGAATTATTCCGAATTTTATTTGCATTGCATTAACATACTCTGTAAACTATTTATTCTTTAAACAAGCCAGGAAGCAAGCGAAAGAAGACTGTTTCTCCAAACATTTGCATTTACCTCATGCTTTACATTTAAGTTAACACTCAGCGTTTCAGTAAACATCAGTTATACAAATATATTTGTACTGATTACAAACCTGTACACAATATTATGGTATTTGACCCTCCAGGGTCAGTAGGTCTGTTTATCTTTATCCTACAGCTTCTTGTTTTTTTTATAATGATTATCTACACTAAGTTCATTCATTCATTTTCTACCGCTTATCCGAACTTTTCGGGTCACGGGGAGCCTGTGCCTATCTACACTAAGTTATTTATTATATATATTTATATGTAAATAATCTGTGAATGATGACCAACCTGCTTATTAGAAAGCAAAAATCTATTATACTGTAGAATATGATACAATATCACTGACCTTGTCAAACACCTTTGGAAATCTCTTTTCTGTTTTAATAAATAAATTTTGTTTGTAATTCATTTGATCGGGCACCAGTGCAAGATAAGCTTATGAAAGAGCAACAACCCAGAACTGAATAATTAGACTTCTGTACGGTTCTTTCTGCAAACGTTTTGCATAGGAAGGGAACCGAAAGAACACTTCCTTGTCTCACAGCAATGTGCACAAGCAGTCTTTGTGAACATCGTGAGTCGTCACAGAGGCCAAGGTGTTTAAATGCAGCTATGGTCTGTAATAAAACCTTGTCCATAAAAAAAAGAAGTTTTGTTGTCTGAGATAAGTTAATGTGTTTCTGAATAGATTAACAGTTCAAAAGATCTTACTATATTATTTTATTTATTTAAGAATTACAAAGGTTAAATAGCAGCGTAATCTTTCCGGGACCCTTAAATATAAATGTCAAGCATGAACAGGGGTTGCATGCAAGTGCAGAACAAGCCAGAAAATGTCAACACTGATAGATCAGTTGAAGATTAAACTAGGCTCAGGACATACTATTTTAAAAGGACTAATACTAGAGCATGGCGTGTACAAACTAAATGTAGGAATACATGCCGATTGGGACATTAGTTTATGATCCAGAGCACTGTGCCTAAACACTTTGCACACACATTCATTCAAATCTTAACATTAAAAGCAAATTTAACGTAGCTAGGTACATGTTTCTTGGGAGATGGGAGCCTGGAGATCGGGATTAAACTGTAGAGCTGTAAGAGAGCAACTCTAGACTTTAATAGAGCAGGTCAACATTAATAATGATACAAGATTTGAGTTGAGAGGCTTTAATAGTTTGGGTTAATAGTGAATTTTTTGGAGTAACCATGTAATAGGCTGTTCAGAGTTCATTTTAAGTGGATTTAGATATACATTTCCTTTGCCATTGTCACAGCATGCAAGACACACACTCAAAATGTAATATCAGTATTAAGATCTACCAGGTTTCTGTAAATCTCCAGCCACTGTATCTCAAAACCCAAAACTAAAAAAGACTTAAAACTATACTAATAATTTGGCATCTCTGCAACATATCATACAATAGAAATGGTTCTGTATATCATAGACACACTGTATACTTTGGAAGATGTTCAGAAATTTTAAGTAAATTTATTAGATGCTTGTTATTTTCTAGAAAACATGATCTTTGTGGCTGTTGAATATTTGTAAAATTAGATCTGTTTGCAGCTCCTTTGCCTCCACGGGACAGTGTGATAACAGACATATGGGGCAGACGGTGCACTAACAATACCATTGTACTTGGAACATCTGCTTATATTAGGTAGGTATCTAAAAGGCATGGAATTGTGAATAAGGACTTTTTAACTTTTTACTGAAGGTAAAAACAGCCGAGGTATACAGTTGCGCTTTGCCTCACACATGCCATATACGAGAAATCACCTGTAATGAGGTTTCTGTAATAAAAGTCATTAAAGTTTGAAGTTCTTATACTCCAATTTTAAATGTCGGTGTAGGTGAACCTAAGATGGTGACATGATAAAAGACTGAAACGGCAGTTTTGAGTCGCTGAGTAGGTTGAACCTACATTAACCAGGTCAGGTTCAAAGGCACATGCAAGATGGAACAGCAGATAGCTGATATCTCTGCTGAATCTCAGTATATAGGCATTTTTATGGAAAATAATGTGACAGATACCATGTGGTAAGATAACCACACTACATACCATGTAGGGTTTACAGTGTGTACTTTCCAGTTACTGAACATTTATTATGGGAACTGAGGCTCTGGCTTTTCCTCAGAAGGTACTGAACCGGAAACAAAAAATTAACAAGCAAAAAACTTTGGCCATTGTTACATCAGTCTTGAAAACATAATAATGATTATTCGTTGCATTTCTCATGCGTTTGATAGACAGATAGATGTTTTTTTTTAAATATCCTGATTATAGAGATGCAACATTCTTTCACCAATGTTCTATGAAACATTGATCCTCTCTGACATTTTTAATAATGATCTCTTGCCCGACTGGAGATAGTGAGAAGTCATGTTTTTCAAGCAGCAGTTATACACCGAAGAGAAATCTTGGAATTTTAGATATAGTTTGTATGCATGAGACTATATGATAAAGATTAGATAAAGAACTAGGTTCCACCTTAGGCCTACCAAATACATTACTGTGTAGTGGCATGGTTGCCAGATCTGTGCAAGTCAAATCATGAAAATAAAAACAAGGCTGAAAAGAGCCTGATATTAAATCCACCTCCCTAAATTTTTTTACACTGCTGTCAAGAATCACTGAATAAGTAGAGCAATTCACTGACACCCTAAATACACTGATGTAGTATAACACCATATGAATTTACACTAATTATGTTGCATTAGGATGAACATAAGCTGTTTAGCTCAGTCGTTATTCGCTTTGGATAAAAGCATCAGTGTAAATGTCCTTTTTCTTCACAAGATGGTGACGTCCTATGACAATTCACCATTAGATGGCAATAGAAAGCAATACTTGGTGCCTGATCATGATTAACTCATCCCAGTAAAGTACTCTCAATGTGAGTGTGTATAGCAGTGACTGAGTAGTTCAGCTTTTGGCTGAGGTATGAGTGAGTATAAACCTGCTAAGAAAATCACTGATAACAACTGGGGCGGATTGTAGTCGAGATCATCTTTTTATTTAGAAGACACTTTTTTTTTGTATTTTAATGTTCAGACACCTAAAGACCACATGCTGTATGCAGAAAGGGAAGAGAAGTGATATCTTAATGTTTAACATGTTTAACAAAACTTTAAAGATAAGGTAATAATGTAATATATTACGTGACACATTTGATTCATTTCAAAGCAATGATGACCTGCAAGTTGTACTGTATATCTTATGGACTCCTAAGATATACAAGCACTTATTTGCTACTATTTGCAAACACTGAAAAAGATGAAGTACGTGGTTCCCCCTTTTATTATCTGCTCTACTGCTTGGCATGCGATCTGCATGTAACATTGCTATGCACCACTGAGGGATTCAGATTTATTCTGCTCCAGGAGATTTTAAGATTTTGGTCACGCCTGGGTTCACCCTCACCCTGCAGTGACTGCTAATGAACGTCTTCTTTACTTGAGAAGAAGTTCCAAGTGGACTGGAAAATGGAAGCAGTAATAAAGTTATAGAGCTGATGGTCCTTATCACCTGGTTCCAAACCCAGCAGATGTAGAGAAATGCCATTGGTCTAATTGTGCAGTTTGGCAGAATGCCTAGCCTCAACCCTGAAGAAACCGCTTTACATGTCAGGAGGATTTTTTCTTCTTTCTAAATTCCAACCTGCTCACGTGTTTTTTAGCAAAGAAATGGTGCAAAGGTTTTTGGTTCAACCAAATAATATACTATCGTAGACTATTCCAGCCTTCTAACATACTTTACATGGGATCATGTAAGATCTAAACAGTGTGAGTCACACATGATGTACATTTGGACAGCACTGTCATTGTGAAATTCTGTTCTTTTCCACTTCCAAAACAAGACCGGGAAGATCAGATTACCTCCTAGCACTTTAGAGAAATTAATAATAGTCATTCTAATGTAGAATTGAAATTCTGTGTGTTATGAAATGGTTTCTGATGACAAAATGGTGTGAGGTATAGTGAAGAGTGATATATCACAAGGACTAATATGAGCTAATTAGTAGTGTAGTAACATTAAGGGGCAAGTCGTGGTCTAATGGTTAGAGAGTCTGACTTGTAATCTTAAGGTTGTGGGTTCGAGTCCCGGGCCGGCCACGACTGAGGTGCCCTTGAGCAAGGCACCGAACCCCCCAACTGTTCCCCGGGCGCCGCAGCATAAATGGCTGCCCACTGCTCCAGGTGTGTGTTCACTGCTGTGTGTGTGCACTTTGGATGGGTCAAATGCAGAGAACGATTTCTGAGTCTGGGTTACTGTACTTAGCCGTATGTCACGTCACTATATATTATGTATTTGCCTGATGCTTCATGCAAAGAGACTTAAAAAATAAAGGTGAATTCAATCTGTACAGGTTAGAGTTAGGATATCAATTCAATTGAATTTTATTTCTATATTTCTAATGGACATGGAAGCAGCTTTAAAGAACATAAGAAACATATTGCCAAAAATATATAAAAAAGATTAATATAATACAAAAAATTAAGATTCATATTAGACTTATATTTAAACATTTATATTTATCCTCAATAAGTGAACCTAAGGAAAAACTCCCTTAGTTGGAAGAGGAAGAAACCTTGAGATGAACCAGACTCAAAGGGGAACCTCATCCTCATTTGGGTGACACTGGAGGGTGTGATTATAAATATACTGTACAACTGTGTATTGATTAGGAGGTTGTTGTCCTCAAAGACCACATGTAGTTGGCATCTCCTTGTGGAATGTCAAAAATCTTCATGAAGCAGAATCCAACTTGAGCTGGAACATCTCTAGATGCCTGAGGATCCTCACAGGGTTTGCCTCTTCTCGATGAATGTCCGAAATCTTCATGACATGGAACACATCTAGAGCTGTCACAATCTCTGGATGCCCTGGGATGGGTAGAAAAAAGTGGAAAGGAATTAGCGTAGCAGTTGTTCATAAAATTAGCAAGCATGATAATGTGCATGTACTGTACTATAGCAGAAGATTATGGGAAGTATTATGTGTATGCCTGACTAAAGAGATAGGTCTTTAATGTAAATTTAAACTGGGAAAGTGTGTCTGAACCCCGAACACTGTCAGGAAAGCTATTCCAAAGTTTGGGAACTAAATAGGAAAACGAATACAAAAGAAATCGTTCTCAAGTAAAGTCAAGGTAAGTCAAGTCAAGTCAAGAAGCTTTTACGGTTGTCATTTCAACCGTATATAGTTTACGCAGTACATAGTGAAATTAACGTTTCTCCAGAACCATGGTCCATAAAACTACAGAGTGCAACATAAGACAACACAAAAAAAGGACTAATAAGTCAATTTTGTAACCTAGTGCATCAGTGAGAAGGTTATAAACATGTGTTCACTTTCAACAGCAGCATTGACTTTTTGTGCAAAACAGCATTAAAGTGTCTGTGCATAAACAGCATATTATCACTGTTTGTATGGGTGGTGTTGCAAACATAGATTTATATGAAGTGTGTGTTTGTGTGTGTGTGTGTGTGTGTGTGTGTGTGTGTGTGTGTGTGTGTGTGTGTGTGTGTGTGTGTGTGTGTGTCAGTTTGGTGCAGTTCAGAAATGATGGCACTGCTCGGATTTGAACTCTATATCTAAATTTGAAATCTATAGACCAAAGTGTTAACCACATAATCCCATACAGTATATTAAGTGTGCTTGTTTCAGTGCATCTGTTGCATGTACAATTCTATCTGCTTATAAAGCAATCTGGCAATGAACAGATTGTTACTGGCATGGCCTGACCTGGCTGGCACTCATCTCTGAAATGCAGGCCAGTTCAGCATTCCACAGACGAGCACACTGTGATGTATGTTTCAAAAGCAATCATGACTTCTTGGCACTCCTCACTTGCCCTCACTTGACCACTCTTATTAGTGTAAGATCCTATCTGTCTGAGGGCTTTGTGGACATGAAAGGCGATCACAGATTTTGCAGGTGATGTACGAGGATGTGTTCATCGTAGGGATGTGGAAAGTATGGCTGGCATTTCTACATCAAGTTTGGCAACATCCAAGGATGAAGTATATCACTATTTCTGAATGGTCTGTGTCCATAAATCCAATTAGTGACACTTTAATACTGGGGAATCAAATTAATGTGGTAACTGGAAAAGCCACTTCAAATTTACCTAACATCTGTTCTCTGTTTAGTCTTTTAGTGCTTGAAGCTTTTGCTTCAACATTCTCCTGAGACTCATACAATGATAGTGAGATGTATACATTTCTTATTACTAAATGAATCCCAAAAAATTAACACCTAAACTAATCAATGGTTCCAAACAGGAAATGTTTGAGTTAGACAGTAATATGTGAACATAAAACTGGACATAATATCCTTTTTGTACTCACAGTAACTGGGGGAAAATGTAGGTGTCGGTTCCCCTAGAACGTATGTAGTTCAGATCAGACTGTCACTGCACAGTCACCAGATGAAATAGCTAAACTGTCCAAATAAACTGAGTGCGTTAACGAGATAAAAGATTGGATGACCTGTAATTTTTTTGTTGTTAAACTCTGGTAAAACAGAAACGCTACTCATCGGTCCAAAAACCAGTACACAGAAACTCTCACACGTCAACTTCCATTTAGAGGGATGTACTGTTACTACTAGCTCAACAGTGAAAGACCTGAGTGTTATATTAGACAGCAACCTGTCTTTTCATATCACCCATATTACAAAAACAGCCTTCTTCCACCTTAGAAATATTGCCAAGCTAAGAAACATCCTAGCTGTATCTGATGCTGAGAAGCTAGTTCATGCATTCATGACCTCTAGACTGGACTATTGTAATGCATTACTAGGTGGTTGTCCTGCATCTTTAATAAATAGGCTACAGTTAGTCCAAAATGCAGCTGCCAGAGTTCTTACCAGGACAAGAAAATATGGTCAACCCCAATTTTATCATCTCTACACTGGCTACCTGTGAATTGATTACAAATTGCTGCTACTTGTGTACAAGGCTCTTAATGGTTTAGCTCCCATGTATCCAACTAGTCTTCTAACACGTTACAATCCTTCGCACTCTCTGAGATCACAAAACTCAGGGCTTCTGGTAGTTCCCAGAATATCTAAGTCTACTAAAGGTGGTAGAGCTTTTTCATATTTAGCTTCCAAACTTTGGAATAGTCTTCCTGATAGTGTTCGGGGCTCAGACAAACTTTCCAAGTTTAAATGTAGATTAAAAACGTATCTTTTTAGTCAGGCGTACACATAATACATCCCATAATACTGTGCTCTATTACATCTGACCAAATGCACATTATCATCTAGTGCTTGCTAATATTATGAACAGCAGCTACGTTTATCCCTCTTTACTGCTTCTCTCTATTTACCCATCCCTAGGCATCCAGAAATTGAACGAGCTCCGATTGTCTCCCGTGCGATGAAGATTTTGGACATCCACTGAGATGAGGCCGACTCTGTGAGAATCCTGAGACATCGAAAGATCTACCATCTTCAGTTAGACTCTGAGATACTATAGAGGAGATGCCAACTACATGTGGTCTTTTGCGTCAATACAACATTTATCAGACTAGATATTTATAATCACACCATCCAGTGTCACCCATATGAGGATGAGGTTCCCCTTTGAGTCTGGTTCCTCTCAAGATTTCTTCCTTTACCATCTAAGAAAGTTTTTCCTTGCCACTACTGCGTGAGTCACCTCATACTTGCACATTGGGGATAAATACAAACATATTTAAATGTATCTAATATTAATATTTAATATATATCTAATTTATTAAATTAATCTTTTTATTATTCTTTATAATAGCCTTATGTTCTATGTTTAGCTGCTTTGAGACAATGTCAATTGTAAAAAGCACTATACAAATACATTTGAATTGAATTGAATTGAATTTTTTGGAAAGAGCTAAAAGCCAGGATAAAATTCTGCCAGAATATCGAAAATATATAAAAAAGACAATAAAATAGATAAATGTTTACCTATGGATGTGGTTACTGTGGAAACACCATATAGTGTTTAATTTTAGGACTTCAGATGGATGTAAACAAAACAAACAAAAAAATCAATCATCCAAACGTTACTAAATTAAATAGTTGCCACTCAAAGTCTACAGGTTTTCCCAGATGTCCTACCTGGAGGCAAAATTTACAGTATTTAAGCATCATGGTGTAAAGAAGTTAAGCAATGAATCTCTCTCACCAAAGCAGAACTCAATTTTCTGATTTTGGGGAACACAATAGCAGCCAGCCCACAAAAAAAATAGTTGTTGATTAAATAATTCCCTGTAAATTGGCAATATATATTTTTGCTGGAAGTCAGAAGAAGTCTTAATGTGTTTTTAAAAAGCAGACATTGAGCTACAAGGAGAGCTATTCATGCAAAATGAATCCAGTTTATGATTCACTGGAAAAAGAAAAGAAAAAAAATCATCTTACAGAGCAGCTGTGGGATAGATGGTGCTCAAAGCTTGCCAGTTTTGTCTGGCAGCAAACACATCAGTCATTTCTATACTTAAGTCAACAAAATGTTTCTGACATTGATAAAGTGACCACAGACTGTAGATCTTAAATGGACAAGATGAATCTCATTTTGTGTGGCTCACAGGCTTCCTACCTGGCTCTTATACTTCATGTGAAGTGCAGATTTCCTGTTAATTTGAGTGCTTTTTAGTCCCATGTTGCCATCTGTAATGTTTTTTCCTGACCACTCTACTAGCCCTTTTCAATCCAGCTCAATCCTGGAAAGGTAATTTTCATATCCGATTTCCTTTGTCCTGTCCGGCTGACTGTAAGTTTATGTTCAATTGATGCCAGAAGAGAACAAAAATCCAAACCTGGTGTCAGAAGCACAGTGTTAGAGGATCCTATGGACATTCTAAAAAAATCTATGTAGATGTGAACCACTCTGCCGTAATAAAGAATCGCATTAGAACAAGAGCATTTATATATAAACCAATGATTCGCTGTGTATAATATAGACTATAAACAGCAAATCATTGGTTTAATATGGTTTAGCATTGGTTTATAAATGCTCTTGTTCTAATGTTGTTTCTATAGCAACAGTGTACGCAGGGACACCACATACAAAGATTTAAAAAATATGTCAATATTTTTGGTATGCTGAGTTTTTCTGTGAGAAAATGTTTTCTCCAGGGTGAGCGCTTTGTAACAGTCAGAGGAAAATGTCCAGGCAATGTTCATGTTTCAACTTGTTGACAGTGTAGCATCAGATTCATCATGTTATGTGTTCTAGATGCTTTTCTGCTCACCACGGTTGTAAAGAGTGGCTATTTGTGTTACCATAACCTTCCTGTCAGTTCAGACCAATCTGGTCATTCTTCTCTGACTAAACTGTCTGATCAATAACTCTTACACAAACTCTGCTCACTAGAGATTACGTTATTTATTTATTTGTGAACCCTAGATATTTATGGTACTTGGCTTATGTCCTGATCGAGAGTGACATACATTTATACAACTAAGCCATTGAGGTTGCAGTGGCAATGGTGCGAATTGCACTCACAACCTTCCATTCAGTAGTCTTACATCATATCCACTGAGCTATAACTGTTCTAGAGACTGCTGTGCATAAAAATGAATAAGAAGTGAATAACAAGTCCTGAAACAGTAAACCCTGACACCAGTGACCATGCCACAGTCAGCTTCACTGACATCACATTATTCCTCATTCGGTTGTTTGATGTGAACATTAACTCTTCATTATCTGCATGCAAATTTACTGCACTGCTACCACATAACCGAGTATTTGGACAATACAGGTATGAGCAGAGATACTGATGTTCCTGTTAAAGTGGCCAGTGACCAGTGAGTGTAAATAAACAGTTTCAATTAAAAAGTAAAAAATAAATAAAAAATAAAAAATAAAAAAAAAGGCTTAATGAAAGTTAACAGCATCACCAAGCTCAAAAGGTCACTCCTGTTTATTCTACAGGTTCTGAGTAGATATGCGGGATAAAGTTGGACTTGATGTTGGGTCTAATACTGAAGAGGGCGTCCATATGAAACAAAAGAGAAAACAACCTGCAGCTGGATCGGGGTCAACATTTCTTTTTTGATCTGACTCGTGCATATCTTTGATCACATGACGCTTTTATGTTGTGTTTAAAAGAGCTATTGGAGATTGTCCTGTATTCAATAAAAGTCTATTTACATTTTAGTCAAAACACTGAGAGTGGACTATAATGAGCTGAATACATGCGGCTGTACAGTTTCCTACATTCCTTACATACTCTCTGCAGAGGAAAATGCCCAAATATTACAAGAATACCTTATTTACAAGGATCGGATAAGAATGAGTTTATAAATATTTAGGTACCAGAAGAAGGGAAATGCTGCATCAGCTGCTTGTGAAGAGATTATTGTACATTGTTGTAACAGCCCTGAATCCCAGACCAGGAACTGCAGAGAACAAAGCAGCATGCTTCATTGTGTAAATAGCAAACAATAGAAGAAGCCTTTTTTTTGTCATATATACAGTGAAATTCTTTATTTGCATATCCCAACTTTAGTGGTTGGGGTCAGAGGACAGGGTCAGCCATGATACAGTGCAGAAAGAAGATTAAGGGCCTTGCTCAAGGCAGCTTGGCCATGCTGGGGGTTGAACTGCAGTCCTCTGATTAACAACTGAACACCTTAACCACAACCCCCCCCCCCCCCCCCCAAAAAAAAAAGCAGGACAATAGACAACAGTAAACATACAGTAATCAGATGTTGTCTCATGTCCTTCAGCAAAGATTTGTTATACTCATCTGTTATCCAGTCAGAATACAGCAAAGCTGCTTTACTCCATAACATCTGGTTCTGCTGGCAATCGGACACCTGCAGCCTGCCAATGACCCTCCCTTTCTCTTGACACCACATCTGAGACATTTGGCTCGCAACCGCTTACATCAGCTTTTAGTGAAGGGCTTTGAAGGGACCTTAAAGAATAAAGCACTAAGAGGACCTTAACTGTTTCTAAGAACATATAACAAGGAAAATACATAATTATTGATATAGTGACACTTACTGTAGAGAGATGTCTGTTGTTATCACTTTAAATAGTCATCATTTTAAACTAGTTTTCCACCACAGGTTTTCAGAGGACTTCCAGGTTCCTCAGTAACATGCGAAGCTGCAATGTTTGGCTTTTGGCAAGACAAAGAAAAAAAAAGATGCTAGTGAACAAAAGATTGTGTACAGAATGAAGACTGTGTAGATATATTCAATTTTTTGTTGAGATCTTATCAAACATGTTATGTACTTTTAGGCAGCTTTTCAACACCGAACTGGTAGAGCTTTTACTTTCCTTAAGGTTTTGTAGCGTATCCACACTGAATAAGGAGGAAAGTGATAGTAAAACAAACAACACATTCTATCTCTAAAGGGACCGAATTATATTAATGTCATGGTTAGACTTGGACAATTTCCTGCCGGAACATTAGAGGGCGTTCCGGCATTGCGTGTGTCTTGTGCCATGGTTTTTTGTTTGTGTTCTTTGCTCATTTGAGTTTTACACCCTATTCTTTATGTTCTCTGATTATTTCTCCTATATACACCTGTCGTCTTGTGCATATTCATGCTGAATTCTCGCGTATTTTGTCTCCTGGCTTTGTTTCTTGTTTTTGTGTTTCGTGGTTGTGATCTTTCCCCAGTTGTCAATCGCTGCATTTGGGTTTGGACTTTGTTCCAGCGTAGGTATCTGTAGCTGACATATTTACATTTTATCTGACTAAAGAATTCATGATATTCTGCAAAAACATTTTGTGACAGCCCTAAGAACTGCCCATAAAAAAAAAAAATTGAATTCCTCTGTAACTACATTGGTTTTTGGGAGATTGGTTTCAAATAGCTTGATCTTTTATTTGCGAGTCTTCCTGTATACTTGATTAGATATATGTCTACATATGGTCTTGAAAGTTGAGAGTCTAACGAAACTTTTTTTGGCAAATGTGTTCGTTTTATTATTGTTGAGAGGCATACAATACAGTGCAAATGATCTTTGGCAGAAATACAATACAAAATATTTGGAAACAGGAAATCATTCTGAACCCTGGGTTCAGTTTGTTCAGTCTTGCAGGACAGTGCATTGCATTGCAAATGGGCATTTTGGGGCAGAGGTCAGAGTTAGGGGTAAAAGTGTGGAATGAGCACTGACATTAATCTGGAACAGAGAGCACAGATGAACAGAAAGCCCTTTTCTCCCATTTACAGGGAGGCAAAATAAAGAAAGAAAGCAGATACACAATAATAAACAAAAATAATACTAAATGTTTGGCTTTTCATTAAAAAAAAAACAAGATTTCCCAACACTACATTCCAAGTCTTATAACCTGCAAAATATACCACTTGCTGGCCAATCAGAGACCAAGACATACCCTGTGATTGTAAATTGTTAATGTGCCTGTTACTACATTTGGGATTGTCGGTTATTCTTATGGCTTCCACGGTATTATTCTTCTGTCTCACATAAAAACATTGCATCTCAGCTATTCCGTATGGCTTTAATTAAAGCAAAACTAAGGTCAGAAGATGTCACATTCTCAAGCATGACATCAGCGCTGTTCACACGCCTTCTACTAACCCCAGAAACAAACATTCAGCCAAATTTGTAGACTGTCCATAGGCAAGCCTTAGTGAGAGGGAAATCAGCAAGGACCCATTTAAATCACGGGTTACCTCATATACGCTACTTTTAAGCTGGGTGCGTGGGGGGTAGGGGTGGGATGGAGTAGACATCGATTGACATGCCATCAGGTCTCCATACTCTAACATAACCCACTACATCTATAAATAAAATAAACAAAAGAGGGGCTTAAAAGCACAAAAAGAACAACAGTGAAATGGAGCAGACTTTTCTGTCACCATACAAAGCGATGCAAGACGTAGAGGAAATGATGCTGACATGAGCAGGAAATCTGTGCTACAATGTCCTTCTTCAACACTGTCGTGAACCTGTTCAAACAGAGCAGGGACACGCTGATAGTAAACTACCTTTCTGAAACAGACTGGAAATACTGCACTGGTGAACAAATTGTCTGTAGACAGATGCATTTAACTGATACTGACATTTATTTATTTTTTACGATCCTGATGTAACTCTACCGAGCACAAAGGCCTGTTTACCTCAGCTACACTTTTGCCCTGTTGAAATGTTTAGTGTCAGGGAAAACAAGCAAATATGAAAAGCACCAGATGTTAAACCAGTCGCTACTGGAAGTAAACATGTGGTGATCAGTAGACTTTCTTCAATTACAAATATATTTTGCAATATATTCACATTATCTTCATATACAAGAGTTTGATACAAAGGTGGATGCATGTGTAAAAGTTATATACTCATTAAATGATAAGAAAGCACCATAAAATTTTAGTAAAAGCAGGAGTAACTCTAGTATTTTTTTTTTCCTATAAAATGTCTTTTGGGTAATTATAAAACCAGGAACACCCTTGGAAACCACATACTGAGTGTGCATAACATTTGCATACTGTGTAAAATCTTTAAAAAAAAAAAAAGAAGGTAAAAAGCAATATACCTAGAAGATTTCATACATTATATATGTACTAATGTTGGGGAAGTAGCACCATATGTCATCTTTAACCTGAGAACACTTTTTAGAGACTATGTGGCTTATTCATTCAAGCTCGATTTGTAATGTAATCCTTTCTCTTCAGTGCACACGATGGGGCAGGAAGGGTCAGGCCAAAACATCTTGTGGTCTCTAAAGGCCTCTGGTCCTGTTGGTCAGGCCTGATGGAGAAAGAGAGGAAGAAAGCATCCTCTAGGCATTCTTCTGTTTATCCATTGATTCACCAGTTATTTTAAAAGTGGATAAAATGACAACATGGCAGCTAATCCCATGCCCGAAGATATGGGGAAAAAAACAAAACAACAACAACACTGAGTCATGTAGATGTGGAAGGTCCCATCGGTTGAGTCTCTTCTTTGAATGCTTTGGTGTTCCTGAGGTTATACATTATCTTTGGCCTGCTTTTTCTCGATGGCTGTTAGAGGCATACCGGACAGCAAACACCTTTCAGTGTCTCAGGTTTTGGACATGAAGCCGGGGGACACTTCTCCACAAAACATGTCACCTGGCCATCCTAATGCAGACAGAAGAAATCAGAGATCAGAGCACAGGAAGAGAGAGAAAGTGACGAGAGGAGGGGTGAAGAAAATCACAAAGAATTCACAGTCATCAAGGTCCATTGCATGTTTTAGTGAGAGAGAGTTATATTAGCCAGTACAGTGACGGTGAACAATAGCACTGCTTGTTTTGTGATACAGAATCAAGGCTATTTTGGGGAAAAGTATTAAGTGAAAAGGTTAAAAATCGCTTGGCCACCATTTTCAAAGAATGTCACTTGGCATGTGGGTGAAAGTGTGGCAGCATTATACCAGGATTTAATAAGAGAAAGGAGTGTCTAAATTCCTTATGAAATATTCCTGAAGTTGAGAACACCACGTGGAGCAGAATATATTCCATATCACACTTTTCATATTAGATACAATGACGGTTACATGAAAGTTGCTATTATAACAAGGTAAGCGGCTCTATACAGACGTGATATATATCTTAGTAACTGTCTAGTTGTTAGTAAATAGAAACTACACACAGCTAATTATAGAAGATATTTTTTATAATTGGCTGTTGTGATGTTACAGTGTGGCTGGCTATAGTAATAGGCATAAAGTAGGCAGTATTCCCAAGGTCATTCAAAATGAGTGCTATGATAAAGACATATAGGAACAATAAGGAATGTATATAGCGGCGGTGTACGTACTCTACACTCGCATGTGGTGCAGGGGTCTTTCTTCCAGGCCTCTCTGTTTCCCCACTGTCCTCCTTCATGGTCAGTACAGTCTGCCTTGCTCAGACGGACTTCAAGTCTTTTTATCTGCGGGACACAAGATGCCAGAGGGCAGAAGTCAGAGGCTTTTTAGCACGTTTTAGTGTCTCTGCATTATTCAGCGCTGGTCACTTTAATAAACACCAAAATATGAGACCTTCATTAGATGTGTTTCAACTGACTGCAGCAAAGCCATCTGTAAATCATTTGCCTTAAATCCAGTGAAAGAGCAGCACAGTCTCTCTAGCATTTCTATGTATGTCTTTGTTAATAAGATTTAAATAAGAATCATGTTTCTGAAGTTCAAGGCTATGACGTGAGTTATACAATCCATTCCGACTCTCACTGTACTGATGCCTTAATTAAAATCACATGTTTGAAATGTGGATTTGCCTACAGCACTGAAACTCTGCTTAAAATCTCCAAATGTGCAGGCTATCTGATCCTGATCCTGTTTCACTTCAGACACTGCCAGCCCATCTTGTCAGCTCTCTAGAGCAGGGGGGTTGCCGTCCTGGAGAGCTACAGTCCAGCGAGGTCTGGTAATTTTCCTGCTCTAATAAACCTTGTAATTGACTGGTTTTCCAGGAATTAAGTTGGCACCATGCTTCAGAGCTATTTTTTTGAAATAATGCAGATTTTGTGTTCAGTACAAAGCTTGTTTTATGCCAGGACATCTGCTTGGTGCTGGATATCTTTAGAAATGAGATGTTGATTGTGTAAATAGTTCCAAATCTGTGCATAGCCTTGCACAATAGCTCTATTAATCAAAAGCCCTTAAGTAATATCCCAACCCATTAGAAACCTGCTAGTGCATTTGTATTTAAAGTTTCATCACACGTTATTAATTATTAATCATAGGGAAGATTATTACAATGAAGATATTATATAATACATTCAAAATTCAAATTATATTTATTTGTATGGTGCTTTTAACAATTCCCATTGTCTCAAAGCAGCTTTACACAAGAGAAAAAAAGAAATAAATATATATAATGATTATAATTATAAGAAAAAATAAGAATAAAAATAAATAAATGAATACATACAAATTAATTTAAAAATATACATTTAAAATTTAAAATACTATATATCTATCCCTGGGGGGCACGGTGGCTTAGTGGTTAGCACGTTCGCCTCACACCTCCAGGGTTGGGGTTTCGATTCCCGCTTCTGCCTTGTGTGTGTGGAGTTTGCATGTTCTCCTCCGGGTACTCCGGTTTCCTCCCCTGGTCCAAAGACATGCATGGTAGGTTGATTGGCATCTCTGGAAAATTGTCCGTAGTGTGTGAGTGTGTGAGTGAATGAAAGTGTGTGTGCCCTGCGATGGGTTGGCACTCCGTCCAGGGTGTATCCTGCCTTGATCCCCGATGACGCCTGAGATAGGCACAGGCTCCCCGTGACCCGAGGTAGTTCGGATAAGCGGTAGAAAATGAATGAATGAATGAATATCTATCCCTATCCCTAATGAGCAAGCCAGAAGTGACAGCGGCAAGAAAAAACTCCCTAAGATGATATGAGGAAGAACCCTTAAGAGGAACCAGGCTCAGCTGGGAACCCACCCTCATTTTGGTGACACTGGACAGTAAATAATGTAAATGTAAATAATGTCTTTCTACAACAGTTTATAATAGTGCAACCGAGAGCTCCTGAGAAACTAATAGGTCATCGCAATCTCACACATACCTAACACTAAATTCTTCCTGTCAAAGTCTTCAAATGATTACTGATTAAGACCAGACCATACAGCTGACTGACACAACATTGGTTCAAAGAAGGCATGACAGTCTCCGGGTGGCTCTATCCACAACAATCCCATGAAACACTGGATGACTATGCAGATCAATCCCTGGCAGGGTGACCACCGGGCGACGAGACTCCAAGCAGGGCTAGAACATCAGGATACTTTCTGTGGCATTGGAATTCATAGAAAAAACCAACCCTAGTAGTAGCATTGCAAAGATGATTTTGGCTTCTAACAACTTTAGAAACTTTTAAACTGTTTAGCTGAAAACACACCAATGTCTTTACTCCTCTGTTGCAACACTAAGGTGTTTAAAGGTTTACAAAATCACAGTAAAGTCCCATGCTTTTCAGAACATGACACCTAAGTGGAAAGTCTCACCTGCTTCCGTAAACTAGTGATAGTTTTCTGCATGTCCGTAACGAATTCCTGGAAGTCATTTACTGGTGATTCAGTGATTGACTTTGAGGAGAGAGTTGCATTTACATCGATTCCGTCATCAATAAGGCTGCAAAACAAAACAGATATGGTACAATTTACTAATATTAATTCATACAGAACTATATTTAATATATGTATTTAGTAAAGGTTGTATTTCAGTACAATGTAACGGCTTTACAATGTAATCAGGGTAAAAGCTGAAATTTAAGCATAAGACTGACCTGTTAACATCTTCTAACTTTCTTGAAGGATTCTCCTCTTGGTAGCTGTGCTCCACTGACCTGCGGCCTCTGAAGTGATAGGACAGGGCGTTGAACTGACCTTTGGTGCGGCAGTCTGGGGATTTAATCATTGTTGCACTTAAATGACAGAATGTATGCAACGCAGTGTTCATGCAGCAACAATAGTGTGAAATCAGCACATTAATAAACAAACAAACAAACAAACAAATAAATAAAGCCCTTTAGAAAGGACTGTTGGATATAAACATTAAACACAATAGTTAAAATTCTTCACTTAAACAATAGTAAAAACTAAAATCTTTGTTTTATGGGTATACAAAGTGCAGAGAAATGTTCAATCGCAACTATTCGTTTTAAATTCCATAAGAAATCCAGAACGGAAGAGATACCAATATTAAACTTGACTTTCAGACACCCACAAGAGCACTCTTTTGTATGCATTCTTTAAAAGGAAAGTAAATGCTTACTGCCTATGCCTGAGATAATGACTCAGCTGAATTAAATACCTCACCAGATTATAACACATGAATGACTTAATAGGTTTAATAAGTTTTCTTTCTTGGCTCACTATTTATGCTTGTGATATTTCTTTGTTAGGCTTAATCACTCCAAGTCCCAAACCACTATCTGTAACTGTCCCCATTTAAAAATGATGCTTGTCAATAAATAAATCCCAACATGTTTAATAAGCAATTGAATATACAAGGATTCAAGAATATAGTTCAAGTGAAAAGTGATTTAAAAAGAAGATATTTTGAACATGCTTTTAGTGAAATTAAAAACAGACAGAGGTATTTTTAACTATACAAGAACATGATCCATTCTAATCAGCATGTAGTGCTGTAATAGGTCCAGACGATCACAGATAAGATTAGAGCCATACAGGTATAATTAAAGCTGTTTCATGGTAGAAATGATGTAGATAAACAGTGCTGGTGTAGACAGAGATTGTAAAGATTATAATTATCTCATCCTTCGACATACCTTCACAGCAGTCCTGCCACATCCGCAGGTCGATCTTGGGAACATCCTCACACTTTCCATACCCGCGAGGGAACTCGGCCACGGTGAATACGTCAGACTGAATGCGGGTAATGTTGTCGCCGTTGTCACACAGCACCCGGGTGAGAGATGCCTGCTTCAGCTGAGTCAACTGAGCTGGGGTAAACACGCCAGGGTTCTCATACCAGAACCTGAAGATAAAAGAATATTTTTGTGACTTGAAATATTAATATGTGTATGACGTAAGGAAAAGTCTTTTAATGTCTTCTTTGAATATAGAAAACTTCAACAGAGAGTTTGTATATATGTATATACATGTGTATATATATGTGTGTGTATATATACCATATTTTTTCATAGTATTATTTATATTCCTAACATGCTAAATGTTAATTACAAACAAATTATAAATGAAGCTTACCTGTCACCATCTCTAACCCGCTTAAACTGTGTGGCCAGTAGACACATGAGTGTCGGCCCCAGTCTGCTCCCAGGAACAAGATCCTCAGCCATCAAAGCAGGGAACAGATCGATGTTCAGGGGTGTGCCATAGAGCCTGGGTTTACATACAACCCAACAAATCAGTTCTAATGATTAATAAAACAATACAAATCTATAGAATTGTATTTTTCATGCACTTACCTCTGAAGTTTCTCACGAACAGTGGGGCTGCGAATTTCATTTCTCAGATCATCAAAAGTCTGTGCTGAGGTAAGATTGCAAAACACTCTGTAGTCATTATAAGGAGGGATGCCATGGTCACGTCCTCTTTGGATGTTCATGGAAGCGAGGTCCAAGGCCACAGCATGGGCCATGGAGAAGAGGCGCTCCGTCAGCTCTGTGTTAAGCAGCTGTGTGCTTACTCGCATCTTTCCTGCCACACCAAACAGTCCACGCAGCAGGGGGTCGATGCCTCCCTCGTTTACAATGCGGAAGGGAGAGAAGAAAGCCTTGTGAAGTGGGATGTGGCCCTGTTGAATGGGCTGGAAGTTTTCGTCTAGCCGGTACAAAATGGGATTGATGAGAGTGTGGCCAAAGCGGAATGCAGCTGTGGCAAAAGCGTTAAAGATTCCTGCATTGATGTTGGGGTCATAGCCACGGTAGTTGCCTATCAACTTCATGCCTGCTTCACCTAGTATTTTTGGCAGCCAGTGGTTGTAGGTGATGTGCTGCATCTGAGCACCTATGATCTTGCGTGCTTCATGGTAAATAGTGTCACCATCCCAATGTGGGTTGAGGTGCAGCAGCTCTCTGGCGATACGGTTATGCTCACGGAACCAAACGGTATGCATGGATGTGAGGGCCAACTGCTCGTTGGCACGGTGATCCCCAGCCAGGAAACAAGGAATGGGGCTCTCGTTCTCGTCACGCATACACTCGGTGGGTGGCCCACTGGCAAAGGGCATAAGCGGCTTTCCCGTGCGCTGTACAATGCCCTCCCGCAGCATGCCTCGATGCCCGGCCAGGTCTCGTATCTCCTCTGCTGCGTGAGCCGAGCTGCCGTACACATTTGAAGCGTCGATGTAGGATGTTAGTTGGTTGATCTGCTCGCGAGGGTACACTGAGTTCATGAGAAGTGAAGTCATGCCACTGCCACACACTGGGCTTGAACGCACAAAGAACATGCAACGAGCACCGCTCCTCCGTTGCCGTGGGTCGTTGGGTGGAAACATGACAGGAAAGCAGGGCGGGTCATTGGTGCAGACAGACGAACACAGCTGGCCATCAGAGAAACGTGACTGACTGAGTGCTGCTACGGTGAAGTCTAAGTCATGATCCAGGAACTGGCCCCACTGCATGAGCATGTGTGTGTACCGCTCGTCAGGAGTAACAGTCTCTGTACCTATCATGGTGGTGGATATGAGGCGAGGCAGAGGCAAGGCAAAGCCATTGAGGCTTCTCTCTGTGGCACCACGTGGTAAGTTGAAGCCGTTGTCATAGACAGACTTCAAAAGGCGCTCGAAGGCCGTGAGTGAGGCGCCCCACATGGGGTGCTGCAAGTTATTGCATGTGCCATCATGGCTGCGGTACTTCTGATGAAAGCAGATTTCAGAGCAGTTGTTGAAGCGGCGGTGAGCCGTACAGCCAGACAGGTTTGCGATCATGTCCAAGAAGCGTGGTGACACCAAGTCATTGTAACGGAAAGCTAAGAGAAGATCAGAGGGAACATTTAAAAAGAGAAAATTTTTATTAGAGAAATTATTATTTTCTTATATGCAGTTAGTCTTTTTCTCAAAATGTTTATATATTCAAATTAAATGCTGATATCAAACTCATTTCTGCTCTCCGAGATGCCCCAAATACTAGTTTATAATCATCTAAAATTTGAAGGTGTTCTTCTTCAATTCTGTGTTATAACTTCTTACATTGAAAGGGTGTCATGACTAATTTTATATCGGTCTTGCTGATATAAAGTATATTGAGATAATTTTTTTAAACTGATTGAAAATATCCTACATGTCAAGTTTCACTTTGCTGGAGGAATTGAACACCGGTGTGCCGGTAAAAATGGTTAAACTTAACTTGACTAACCGTTAGGAGTTGGATTTACCAAATAGTCATGAATAAACTAGAAGACAAATAAAGTTCTGTCTGACTTTTTTAATGAAGAAAATAAGTTTGAGTACAAATCTGGTTACTGACATGCCACTGGATATGTATGTAAAGATTAAAACTTCGTGGCTTGAAAAGACTCTCAAGCCCTATAATTCAACAGTCTTGAAATGACTGATATACAAACATTCAAGAAAAATGTAAACGTTTTTATCATTATGAGATACCTGTCCCATTGGTGTCCACCATCAGGCCCTCATTGACATGCCGTTGAATGAGGAACAGTGTCTGCTCAAAGATCTCTCCGGCTCGGGCCTGTTCCACTGTGTAAGGGTCGCGGGGATAGCGGAACAATGCCAGCAGCTCACCTGGAGTGCGAGGGGAGCTGCGTGACATAAAAAATTCAGACATGAATAAGTTAACAATGAATGTAAATGTCATTATAAATAAAAGCAGTATGATGGACATGGACTGTGACAGATGGCTGGCTAAGATTATGAGCTCATAATTGGAAGATTATTAGTTCATGAGTGCCAGACAGCAACTGCTTGGGCTTTAAGCAAAGCCCTCAATCGCCTGGCCGTTTGCTTGTATCTTACCTCTTACTTCAATTGTAGGTTGTGTTGGATAAAAAAATGATATGAAAATAAAAAAAGTAATCCAGATTTTGAGGAAGCTTAGAATATACTGTACTGTAAGTATCAGTTTATGGATCTGAAGGCACCCTGGAAATCACTCCTGTCATTACAAAAATAATAAAAATAAATAAAAAAATTCTCTGTTAAAAAAACTGGCTTTGTGTTGAAGAGGACAGGACACTGATTTTAAAATATGATGTGCCTCTTTGTATAAAAAAGATATAATAGCATAGTCTAAAATGTGCAAATATTTCTAAATAAAAAATCACATACATACATACATACATACATACATACATACATACATACATACATACACAGTTATGTAATACATCTACAACGGTAACATACATCCATTTCTAATGGATGAAGCCTTGGCCTGGAGGTAAGGTCGTCAGGTGGTTCCCGAACTTCACTGGGTGTTTCGACTCTTAACCACAACACCCTCCATAGATAGATTATTACTACACTGATGGTTCCTTACACTTATAGCCCTTGTATAAATAAGTGTATATAAGTCTGTATAAGCATTCACAATCCTTAAGGTTTACAGTGAGTGCACAAAGCAGACTGTATAAGTCAACTCCCTAGAGCTGAAATACAGACAGAGACTTCAGCCAGGAAAGTAGACATTACCAAACCTTGGGGCAATTCAAATGACTTCAACTATCATTACTCATTGTGTGCATGATTAGATTAGAGCTAATGGGACTGAGTGAGTGAGTGAGTGAGTGAGTAAATAACTGAGTGTGTGAGTGAATGAGTGAGTATGTGAGTGTGTGAGTGAGTGTGTGTGAGAAAAGTAAGGAAATGAGTTTGTGTGTGAGTGAATGAGGGAGTGTGTGTGTGTGTGTGTGTGTGTGTGTGTGTGTGTGTGTGTGTGTGTGTGACTAAGTGAGTGAATGAGGGAGTGTGTGTCTGTGAGAACGTGAGGGAATGAGTTTGTGTGTGTGTGAGTAAGTGAGTAAGCGATTAAGTGAGAGAATGAGGGAGTAAGCGAGTGTATGTAGAGATGTTATTCAGCAGAGAGTACACACGTGCCTTACAGATTCTTACAAAGCATAGATGCTATACAGTGTGTGATGTAAAGAAATACCACAACACACTGTTCTGCTGCACAAAAATAATCAGCACTGAATACAAGTGGTGGGAAAGTCTTTAGAACAGGATGTGTACTCTGAGCACAAAGAGAGAGAGAGAGAGAGAGAGAGAGAGAGAGAGAGAGAGAGAGAGAGAGAGAGAGAGAGCAGAGAAAGAGAGAGAGAGAGAGAGAGCACAGAAAAAAGAGAGAGAGAGAGAGAGAGAGAGCAGAGAGAGAAAGAGAGAGAGAGAGAAAGAGATAGCAGAGAGAGCAGAGAGACAGAAAATGAGAGAGGGGAGAGGGAGAGAGAGAGACAGACAAACAGACAGAGAGAGCAGTGAGAGACAGATAGTGGGGGGAGACAGAGAGAGGAGGTAGAGATAGAGAGAGTGGGTGGGGGGAAGAGATTTTAAGGGCTGTTTAGAGCTATAACATGGGTGACAACAGGAACAAACTTGTCTCATGAAAGTTCTACAACAGTAAATGAAACCGTAAACTGTTAAATTGTGATAAAGTCCGTTAAATTCCATTTACTGATAAATTACACATCATAACTGTTGCAAATTGTTGTGGTATAAGCAGAATAACTCACTCCAGTCTGTGCTACTATCCAGTCTGTGCTACTGTGCCATCACACTTCCCTGGTGTGTGTGTGTGTTCATTTGGTATCACAGTCTGGATTTTAGATTATATACAAAACTCAAAAACAGTACCACGGTTAACCATAACACCATGTATAAAGCGCTTTAATAATCTGACCATTTCAAATGTCACAGATTTCACATTTATTCAAATAAGATTATATCTTCCAAGTCATTTTTAAATATTTCTCAATTCACCCAAACATCAAGATGCCCAAATGTACTCCAAATTTTTATGCCATCAACCTTTTTTTAATTCAAACTTAATTATAAGTCACTGAACTGAAGTAACTAGCAGTACAAAAAAGAGTCCAGTCAGAGAGTCGAGTCAGTACAGACAACGGATGTAATGATCATTTATATTTGAGTAAATAAGCTAGCAAGATTTAATTAAAGTCATACACCGGATATTCTGAACAAAAGTTGGTTCAGATTCTGTTAAAAATTTTAAAAGATTACAAATTATGTTGTATTTGCTCGTAAAAGATTCAGTGTTATCATCAAAAAACATTCAATCTTCATCATATCATATCATGTGGAAGCCTGAGGTTTACACCCCTAGTCTCGACGCCGACTATATTAAATCTAATCGGCTTTTCTGGCTCGAGTCGGTCCCTTGATACAGCTGTTTGATACATCTTGATTTATATTGTGGAACTTGCGTTTCTTATGTGTTCATGCTGTTTAGATATCTTTGGCAGTCACTTTGGCAGCTATTTCTCCAAAACAGCACCAAATGACTTACGCAAACCTTCAGCGGTCATTTCCTTAGACACACAAACACTGCACATGTTCCTGTACAGGCTGGCATCGCCGTTAGCCTCACAGCATGCGTAATCCAACAGCTGACAAAGTTTAAACTGCAGCTTTCCTAACATAACAGAACGCAAAAGCCAAGGAAAATTCCTTAAGCATTACCCAAGCATGACTCATGAGAGTTAAGAAGTGTTTTCAGATGCTGAAGTGACGAGATATCAGTAACGATGTGGATCTCACCCATCAAAGAGCTGCCTCCTGGTGGAGTCAATGGCACTGTCTACGCTGCGGATGGCCTCCTCTAAAGACGTCGAGACAAACGGGTCCCCCTCTCTGCTTACCTGTGGTACTGAAGAAGAAAAAGTAAAAAACATCAGGAGCTACACAAATTGTGCTTTGAGACCAGGGGAGATCTGAAGAGAAAACTACTCCCTGTTAGGTGAGCCAGAAAGAAAACTGTTGTCTTGACTCCCCTGCTTCTTTTCAGAGATCTATTACCAGAAAGTGGTTCTTCTAGTGTTTGAGATATTAAAGGCTTTTGTTCTGTATGAATGATTAATGCCATATGAGCTATAACTTATAAAAAAAAAAAAAAAACACAAAACAGATTTATAAAGGCACCTGCCTAAAGGCAGAAGCTCATCCATGAGTGGTTTTAGATAATAGCATTATAACATATTTAGTCTCAAGGCTGGTTATTTGGATGAAAATATCATGACTGATGTAATATAGTATATATCAGTAATATATACAGTATATATAAAGTTGTTCCACAAAGGTGTAGAATTCTCAAATCTGATCCCTGACTGTAGTGTCGGCTACAAGGCAAATCACAGGTTCTTTGTTAACACACTTGTTCTTATATGTTAACGTAACGACTCACGTACAGAGTCTTGTATGATGGCTTCTCCACATGAACACATTTCAAATATATGGTCACTTGTGGAGTTTTCTGTGAGGAGATCGAGTGTTAAAGATCTGTAAAAGTCAAAGATAAAGCTGTAGCTAAATTATCTTCCGTGGGAAAGTCTTCAGGATGAAGATTTTAACCGATTCTTTATTAACTTATCGAACTGCCTATTGGCTTATGAATTAAAAAAGAGATAAACAAATAAGCTAATAAAAAACATGCTAATAAAATCTCACTGAGAGGGAAAGTGAAATAATCCAGTCCATAAAAATCAGATAAACATTTTGATACCTTGTACAGTTAGCACCATTCTAGCAAAAGACTGTCCAATGGAGTTACGAGCCACGCACTCGTAACGTCCCCCATCAGCAAGACCCACATCTTTCACCTCCAGATAACCATCAGGGTTAATGTGAAACTTCCCACTCTCTGTCACCTGAACACCATCCTGCACATCACACAGAGAAAACTGTGAGGAAGAGCAAAAGATGAAAGGAAAGAGGTTTGGAAAGGAAGTGGACCAGGACCCCACCTTGTTCCAGGTGATGACAGGCGTGGGCTCTCCATGAGCGCTGCATGGAATCTGGACATCATTACCAGACTCCACAGTCATGTCCCTTGGAGTATTTGTGAAAACAGGCGTTACTGATGATTTAAAAACATGTGTTAATGATTACAGTTCGTAAGGCGTCCAAGATGACTCATATGCAACAAACACAGATTTAAACAGGCACACAATGTGACAAAGCTCATTACAAGACTGTGGGTTACTGTCTAATTTTAGCATAATGGGTATTCATGTTGAAATGATTATTATTATAGAACAAATTTAACATTCAGTTTTCAATAAAAATGTGAGAAATCTCAGTTCATCACTTTCTAAACGACTTCCTCTTTCGGCTACAGCAAATACAACAGAAACAGAGCGTAAAAGCCTGTGGGTTTCATTCTTCCTTATCTGCTTTTTCTACTACTTTCAACCTGCATAGTGGAAACCCCGAAGAGGCAGAAACTCAAACCAGACTCACATGTTTATGAAGGTGGGCATTACGTAGCCGCACTTTGATGTTTGCGTTAACAACCGTTACTACACAGAAAACATCTTGTCGTGTGGGAATTACAAAGCCATGCGCTTTCCTGGGTTGTCCCCTAAGCCTGTAATTTCACTTAAGAGCTGGTTTAAGACTCACACAGAGCCTCTGCTACATGTCTGTCATGAAGATTTTACGGGGGCATTGTTGCAGTAATTGCCACCCTTCTTTGTATGTAAACGACGAATGAGCTCCAGGGATCGGCTCCCAGGCTTTCTTGCTCTGTCTTAGCTTTTAAATCCTCCTGAATCTCTGGCTGATTAGAAAGTGTTAAAAATTAAGATATGGCAAAATGAAGCGTGTAGAGCGTACTAAATTTTTTTGTGCCTTTTCTTCAAATGAAACCTTGATGTCATGTCTAAAACACTGGCACTGACATGGGTCAGAGTTGAACATGGAATTCTGCTTCTTTCGTCCTTGCTGCCCCTTTACTATTTGCTTGGTAACTGGTCAAAATATTGATCATGATTCAGATGAACATTTTCGAATGCCAGCTTGAAGCAACTTCGCACTGCATTGTTGGCTGTCTGTCCTGAATCTAATTAGATTGGCTTTTTTTTAAATGGTTAGATCATGCAAAAACAATAAACTATGTTTACTTTTGCAGTATTTAACAGATGCCCAAAGTGACTACGTAGTGTTTTGTAGCCAACAGAAACATATCATCATGCTATTACAAATACATCAGAGACTCAGAATACTAGAACTAGAACCTTGTTAGGAGGGAGTTAGTTACAATCTGCTGTGTGTGTGTGTGTGTGTGTGTGTGTGTGTGTGTGTGTGTGTGTGTGTGTGTGTGTGTGTGTGTGCGTGCGTGTATCTGTCTTAGTTGCAGGGCATTATTTTTATGTGTTTCCAAATCTTTGGTCTCTAAATCCCAAAATATAAACATAGCATTCATTTAGATCATCATGACCAGGCAGTAACTAAGGATGATGTAAATGCAGCACATTAACTTCCTTTGTCCCATGAACTTTATCTAATGTCATAAAAATCTAATCCTGCTGTTCACAAGACATTTTTGTTAATGTTCTACAAAAACCTAGTCCAAAATGTACACCTCTAGTCTCAAACAGATGGCCTGGAGAAAAAAAATTTAACCTCCTATCTGCATCTGTTTTTTATTTTGTTTTCTGTTTTATTTATTTAATTTGATTCCTTCATTAAAAAAAATCGCTTATATGGTTTATCAGCTACACTCACAAAAATCTAAAACAGAAAAATCCTGCTGATTTCCTTCAAGAAACTATTTTTAGCTGAAATTAATATCAATATATGAATACATGCACACGTAAATATATATTTTTTTACTTGACAATTCTTACAAACACAAAGATTTGTATATTGTTTGATACCAAATCATACAATCTCTACTCCAACAGCCTATGGTGCTATTAAGTATAGTTAGTATAGTATATATTAGTATAGTTATATATATATTTTTATAGCAGTTTAATCATATTCCAAAGATTAAATATATCACTTTAGCAATCTTAGGAATATTTGTGCCTTATATTATATGTTTTTTTCTCTGATATTCCTTCAGTATTGCAGACCCATGATTTATGTTCACTGATAACGGCTTATAAGTAGGGATAGTAGCCGATATAACAAGTTACGTGCCAAACTGACACGTTTCCAGCACAGAATAAATGATGTGTTAAGTCTATCAAGATGCTGCTGAAAATCTTACCTCTTTGTTGGATGTTAAGTTGCACAGATGCCCTAACAGAGCCAACAGCGTTGACAGCCTGGCACTCATACTGGCCCTGGTCATGAGGGGCCACTCGAGAGATACGCAGCGTGCCTGTGGACAGGATCACATGGCGTCCATCAACCTGGAGAGGACTGCCTGGAATTTCAGGAGAGAAAGACAAGAAACTTAAGAAATATATATATTTTTAATTGTTTAGTCATAATTTTGACAAAACTTAGCTCCTTTTGTGGCTTAGCATCTATTTATTTCGACTTACCAAGTCGATATTTGGATTTAATTAAAAAATACCCCAACCATAAAGTATTATTATGACAAAAAGTATTTATGCTTTTCTTCAGATAGTCTATAAGCCAGACATTACTTTAATTCAAGTCAGTTGACACAAATCTATGTGGGAATACTTTATAATACATTTATAATTTTTAATTTAGTTAACACAATATTTTATCAAAGTAATATCCAATATTTATAAAATAACACAGAATAAA
This sequence comes from Tachysurus fulvidraco, assembly GCF_022655615.1. Taxonomy (NCBI): domain Eukaryota; kingdom Metazoa; phylum Chordata; class Actinopteri; order Siluriformes; family Bagridae; genus Tachysurus; species Tachysurus fulvidraco. The sequence goes on from NC_062529.1 coordinate 17,213,094, forward strand.
TGCTATGATTAAAAATGTCATGACAATGTCAGCAAATTCGAACATGTACATTTTAACTGAGATCTAAATAATATATTTTGATTATGTATTTAATCCATAACCATGCAGCGTTTCTGGCACTATAACGTCAATAAGATGAGCATGGACAAGACATGAAATAAAGTTGATTGTATTTATAGGAGAAATGTATTTTTATCCAGATTCAATTACTACATTTCATGTAACAGCTCAATTTGGACCAAGTTGTGATTTTCCGTGTTATTTTAGCTTGAAAAATTGCGTACATACATCATGTTTGCGTACATATATCAGCAAACAGTAAGTTATTGATGCAAAGCATGAAGCTGCTCGAAACATGTTTATTCAAGGGCTCACAATGAACCAGGAGACACAAGTCCCACTAAAATGTACAGAGGATGTACTAACTGTTCATACTTTTGACCCCTTTTCAGAGTTTCCCTTTTTATACACAGGATTTGAGTCACATTTCCAAAGACAAATTTTTTTCTCCAATTATCAGTTAGTTATTGTTTGCACACGTCTGCTATATTTTCTGACTAACTGACTACTAAATATGTCATGCAGCACCGCTTGAGCAACAGATAAGCGCTTGTGTTAATGAACTTGACCTTCGTTTTGTCCCGAGAGACTCGTACGTAACCTCGAGGGAGAGATATGTACGATTAACATTCATTCATTTATTCATTCATTTATCTGTTAGGCAAGTGCTTTATCCTGGTCAGTGTGATAGTGGAAATCTACTGAAATCCATTCTGTCCAGCAATCAGAGGAAATCCACACTGACATGGGGAGAACACGTGATAAGATATTTAACCTATAAGATATTTAGTGATTAATCACTTGGTTTTCAGCCTTGCAGTCTGAAATGTTCCCTTCATTAAACCTTTGTATTTTTATGTGTTGCATGATTTCCATTTCCTGTAGCACTTATCTTACATAAGCTCACAGGGGCTTGAGCACAAGGTGGGACACACCCTGGGTACAAACCCATCGTACACACACTCACTCACCTACGAAACAACAAAAGCACATAGAGGGCATGCAACCACACAGGACGGAGGTAGGAATTAAACCCCAAACACCAGAGGTGCAAAGTGTGCCCTCCATCATGCCTGCAGAACTTATGTATAGAAATAGAAAGACAACACTGCAAATTGCAAACCTGCAGAATATTGGACAAAAGGTCTTGACCAAGCTTGAGAGCAGATGTGACCAAGATTCACTTGTATCAGAACAATTGCAAGAGCATTTGTTTCAGTTACACCAGTTGCTAAAATTCATAAAATGAAACTCATAGCCGTGGCGTAGACTCCGGAGACAAACAGTGGCGGTAAAATGGAGTGTAATGAGGAGCTCGGTGACTTTAAACCTGGCAGTGTAATAGGAAGCTTTGCCACAAATTAGAACATGAAATTTCAGCCCCATCAAAAGTGCTTTTATGGTGAAATGAAAACTTCTAGTGGCAACAACAGCTCGAAGCAGTCGACCAGGAACACTCACGTAGCACCAGCGTCGAGTGCTATAGCACGTAGCATGTACAAATCACCTGGTCGCTTGTTAAAGAGCTCCAAACTGGCATTATATACTGTGACCTTATATCCTTATATGCTGTATATATATATATATATATATATATATATATATATATATATATATATATATATATATATATATATATATATATATATGTATGTATATATATGCTAAGAGAAAAAGATGAGACTGAAAAAGAAAAGAGAAAAAAAAGAAAAAGATGAGATATGAGACTGCTGATTTCATTTAGCAGATGATGATGTATAGTATGCATGATGAACAATATGACAAAAAAGGGCGAAAATGCCATTACGACTCTTAGTTTTCACTCTTAACTCACAAACTAATCAAGACAGAAAAGCAGATAAGGAGACTGAATGATGTGGATTTGAGGTCAGCTTGTGGCAGTCCTTTATTTTTGAATTAATGAACTTGTTTATTTAAAACTTTTGTGAACTCATCTTGTTGTTCTACTATCAGGCAAATACGATGATAAGGATGGTGAGTAATTCAAGGACTTTATAACACATGGCTTCTTTTTCAATAACATCTTGCTCAGAAAACCCAAACACATAGTCATAAAGCACAGATACCCCTGACTCTGGTTGGAACCTGTTTTGCTCTTCATCATCCTCTTCCTCACGTGTAATTGACAGATGATTTTATGGATGTTGGTAATAGTCCGATTTGTTATAGCAATCGTTTAGTGATGAAAGATATGTTACTGTATCACAGGCAGTGTTTGGCTTAGTCCTTGCCTTTTATGTTAGTATAATATCACATTGCATGATTGTATTTGTTCAGAATTGCTGCAACAGTACAATTTGTAAATTGTGATGTTCTTATGCATGCAGGCAGATCATTGTTGAAACATTACTAAATATCTTATAAGCCCAGTTCTGGATACTGTCTCCGAAGAGGTTCACATGTGGAGGTTCTCCCCATGTCAGTGTTCCTCTGAGTGCTGAGCAGAATAAATTCCACTGACTGGGATAAAGCACTAGCTGAAGAGAAATGAATGAATAAATGAATGAAAGGTGGAATTTATGGTACATTACCATATCTCTCTCTCTCTTATCTCTCGGGACCAAATAAAGGCCATCTGGTGCTGGAGTGGTTCTGAGTGACACATTTACACAATCACCCACTCATATTTAATAGACTAACTTTTAGATTAGCTTTATAGAAATATTAGTGTTATAGAAACAAGATTAGCTTTATAGAAACATTAAGTTTGTCAGAACATACAGCAGATAAAGGATTTTTTCTGTTGGCAATTTTTCTCTTCAGAAACGAAACAATGACACAGCAACAAAAAGAAATCGCACCTTGCACTTCAGGTCTTCTGTAAAATTTCTCACCTAAGGATGGCTTCCTGAATTACTTTTTTTTTCTTTAACTATTACTCATCAGGATCAAATACCATAATAATATATTTCAGTGGTTGGGTTTACACTTAGACCTGACTTAAGCTCATAGTGTAAAAAATGGTATAATGTGTGTATGTGTGTGACAAAAAAACCGAACGATCTTAAAAATTGAGGATAAAAAAATAGCGTGCACGAAATAGTTTAATGTATATAGAATATAGGTCCATTAAATGATCTCACCGCTGCGTGTCCAGGTTATGAAAGGCTCAGGATTGCCGGTAGCTTCACAGGGGAAATCAACTGTATGACCTTCTAACACCGCCTGGTCCTGTGGTGTCACTGTGAACTGAGGAACAGCTGCAGGAGAAACACATACAGAAAGGTGCGACTGATTTATAGTTAGAGTGAGGCAGCACTAGTTTTAGAAGTGAGAGAATAAACAGAAATGAACCTTTGCTCTTTGCTGTTTTCTTTTATCTTGTTGTCATATATGTTTCCACTGATGCATGGGACTTCAGAGAAACTTTAACAAAGAAAGTCTAATTACTTGATATTAACAAATATTAAAACCTTTCTTGAGTCAAGAACCTGATATGCTCTTTTCTGTTCTTTTTTTTTGGTAACAAGTGTTTGTGTACGTTTTTTAAAAAAAAAAAATGTTTCTCTTCTTCTCGCTTACCCTGCACTATGATGTAGGCAGTGGCGTCGATGGTGTCTATGTTATTGCTGGCGTAGCAGGTGTACTGGCCTCCATCTGCCTGGTTGACGTTCTGGATGTAAAGCCCGCCTGAGGATGTGATGCTGATGCGAGGACTGCTGGGTAGAGCGCTGCGGTCCCCTCTTGTCCATGTCACCCGGGGTTGAGGTTGCCCTGTGGCGCTACACTCCAGAGTCACGCTCTCTCCCACCAGCACCTCTGTGTTCTGAGGCTGGATCACGAAACTAGGCCGAGCTACATAGGATTGGAACAGAAGACAAATACACCATTCAGTTTTCCCAGTCCTGGAAGAATGATTACCTGATAACCAAGAGTAGGAAGAACAATGGTCTATTCACATGAATTATGAACCAGCATAAAAAGGTCATGACTCTACCACTCATAGGATCGAATGCATTTGTTTCATGCTCCCAAACTCTCACAAAACCTGCTTGGAAGACCGTTTGAAAAAATAAATAAATTATTAATTGTACATCTAACATGTTTGAATGGCTGTGGTGTTTAATTTTTAGTTTTGGACTATAAATAAGACAATTCAAACGCTGCTGCTGCACATTACCAATTTTGACTTGCGCTGCAGACTCTGTACAGATGAGACACATCTGTTTTGAATTTCACGCATACTCCTCTGACAATTCGTCTTTAAACTGTTGGCTTTTTGTTAAACGAGCCACGTCGTCATATTACTAATCAGAACCTAGAGGGAAAATATAACGAGAAATCAGCAAGTCTGTAAAATCTCACACCTTTCTTGTATGATGTTTCCAGCACTGCACTCTTTTGGTCTGAACAGATAAAGTGTAACGTATGATCTGATACAGATGCCGAAGTTTTTCATGTTTAGAAATCTAGTCACTGAACTTCATCCAGTTTTCTGGGCTCTACAGTTTTGTGAATCGTTGTGAACCCAACATCCTTTACTAGGACTTCTCCGTTATTACAAATGACTTATTGGATTCAGTTTGCTAGTCCGTAGATACAGAAGGTTATTATTAATAAAAAAAAGGCATTATATCAGCTATCAAATGCAAGGGTGCATATATTTATTCCAGCCTGGGAATTATTATCAGTGTACTCACTACAGATATGAAAATCCTTTCTTTAAAGCTTTACACGTATTTCAGATGGCTGGTTTAAAAAAAAAATGCTTAAAAAAATGCAATAAGCTGACAGAAAACAGGAGAAAAAGGCTCACGGATTGATTCCCATAAACAGTCAACAACCAAGTATGAAAGCAGAGCGTACGAAAACAAAGCTCTCATCATGGTTACTGATGAAAATAATTATATGAAGAATGGTCTTCTGTGAGAAGATGAGCCTGAAGCTTTAAGTAGGGTAACAGTGAGAAATTTCAGTGATATGGGACAGTCATATGAATGTGTGAGCCTTACACGGTGTGCCAAAGTAGCGTAAGGTGACCTCTCCTGTTTTGACCTCGCCGGCGACATTTTTGGCCATGCATTGGTATATGCCCTGGTCAGTTTCCCTTGTGTCCTGAATCATCAGGGTGCCATCTTCCAAAAGATTCATGCGCGAGTCATCTTGCATGTTAAGGGCGTTGCTGTAAAAACAAACAATGTTTAATAACAATTCAATCTGGCATAAAGCCAAAATTATTAGCGCTGTGCAAAAGATTTTTCTTAGATTCAAAGTTGCTCTCACTTGTTTCTCAGCCATATGATCTGGGGTTTGGGATTGCCCTCTGCCCTGCATGTGAAGTACACAGTGTTCCCTGAGGTCACGTCCACATCCTGTGGCTCTGATGTGATCCGAGGAACCTCTATACACAAAAGTGGTGTAGAGAAATGGGGGCAGGGGGAGGATTGGTGCAAGAAAGGAAAAATACAGAACAGAATAATGTTACTGATGTGGATTACTATACTACAGACAGAAATGAACAGAAGAAGTCAGACATTTGGACATCTGAGGGCCACAACACCACACCAATAATGTCTGCACACATAATGAGAAACCTGGTGTCTTTACAGCACGGTGTGAATGGTAGAATAAGCTGCTGAAGCCATAACTTCTGTAATTCAACATCCAGACATATATCTTTTTTTCTCATATGCACCAGTTCTCAATAAATCAAGAAGCCATACCCATTCTGCCATCTTAAATGCTGCAACACAAAGCAGTCAGTTGTGTGTTCATGTCCATTTGGCATCCTGCCTGTCCCCTGCACTACACACCACTGCTTGCCCTATTTATGCTTTCTGACATGATCATTATAGCTCTGTTTGCCAGCCACACTTAAACTGCCACTATTCCACACCAAATACACTAGAATGGCAATGCCATACTGAGCCATGATGTGTTTTCACAGCTGCTCCAGCTCACTGTGTATCATTCCTGCGAGAGGGAGACATTCCAGTGCATAGCCTTGTAGACGCATTATGAGATGGTTTACACCAACAAGCCTGGGCACGTTCGTGGCAAATTAGCCACAGGAGTTTGTGGCTTCTTTGTAGTACATAGACAGCTGCCGTGTACTTGAAAATCCGTGGATTACGTAAGAGAAAGCACTAAAGCTTTCTACCTCATTTTCAATGAAACAAGAGGAAACTTGCTTTGGGAAACAAAATAGCTCATGTTTGCCCACATCTGAGTGATATGAATAAGGCTGACGCCTGCCTTCCTTTACTGCTGATTGCACTGCCTCCCTGTAGGATTGACCTTCATTTGTTTAGCAGATGCCTGAGACTCAGGGAGTTACAGTTGACCCACAACTCACTCTGGCAGAAAGCTCAATGTGTAGGAGGCTAAATACATCAACAGTGTTACATCTGGAAACATACTTCTTTCCCTGCATTCATACAAGCAATGTCACTAATATCACTCTAAGTATGTCTTAGTATGAGTGTGGAGATATTTCTACATCCCTAACAGCTGTAATTTATTCAGATCACTGTTACCTTCGATTGAAATGGATTTTTAGAATTTAAAAACAACCAGGAAATTATTAGATAACGTTGATATTTTTCCCATTTTTGCACATCAAACATGGTTGAATTAGAACCAGCTACACATTCTGCATCACTGGATTGGATTTTTTTTACAGGATTTGTTACTTTACTCTAAGTGAAGTTATTAATAAATATTAGACTCTGTGCTCCTAAAACAGTTGCTACACTTAATTGGGATGTAGGATGAGGTAGCTTAGTGGTTAAGGTGTTGGACCACTCACCAGAAGGTTGTGAATTTGAATCCCAGGTCCACCAATCGAATGATCTTTTCTGCTCACCACGGTTGTAAAGAGCTGTTACTTAAATCAATATTTGAACCAGTCTGACCTCTCACCAAGACGAGGGTTCGATCCTTAGCACTGCTGCTTATTAGATGCCTTTTGTTTTGTGCACCATTCTGTGTAAACCCTATACGGTTGTAAGTGAAAATCCCAGGAGATGAAAAGTTTGTGAGATACTCAAACCAGCACAGACTTACATTTGCTGTGAACATTCATGAAGCTTGCCTTGTGCCTATTGATGTGTTGCGCTGCTAGCACATGAATGGCTGACTGGATAGATGCATGAATGAACAGGTATTCCTAACTGCCTTACCACAGTTGAGCTCCACTGCCGTGAGGGTGGCCACGGATCGGCCTTGCAGACGGCCGGGGTATTCACACGTGGCAGCAGCCTGGGCATTACCAGACTCTGCGTACTGCTTCAGTAAGTCTGCCAGCCACAGAAGTTCACAGTCACAATTCAGTGTGTTTGAGTCCAGACGCCTAAGCAGTGACACACACACAGATTTTATCTCCAGTCAGTTAGATTTTACTACTTTTATCTCCAGTCAATTAGATTTTATCTAACAGTAAGGGATATGAACATTGTTTACATGTTGCACTTTTTAAAAAAAGCTGAACTGTATTGTAAATGTTAACATGTATAATGGGAAATGTAAATATCGCAATGCAAATCATTAAAAAAAGTCAGAGGCAAGATGACCCTTATTTCTATGTAGGATTTAAAACAACGAAGCAGCCTTACACATAAAACCTGACACTGATAACATCCATTCATTCTGTTTTTTTTTAACTTCTAATCTCTCAATGTCAGGTTTCTTAGTACAATTACTCAGATTGCTCAGCTGGACTTGTTCTTTACATCAGACTTTTACAGTTATCTCAGAATTTGAGACTGCCCTGCATTATGTGACCTTCCTCTTGTGTGCTGTTTTGCATTTGCTCTGAGCACTCACAGTCTCTTCATGGACTGTAGATGGGAGAAAGTCCCCAGTGCAAGGTGTGTTATTCTGTTGTTGTGCAAAAACCTATAAAAAGCAGACAAAATAACACAAAAATAGTGTCACGAATTGAGTGAATATCCTATCTCTCCACAAATTCGATGATATACATCCTATAAAATGGCATCAGTACTGGAATGCTTGAGTTTAAACATTCTTTCTGATGTATTTACAGGATATTTTACAGTGTATACGTGATAATAAATACTTCAGAAATTTACATTTATAGCAATGCGAACATTTCGTAACGACAAAATATGGTAACGAGAATCAGTTGCAAATCTTTTGCATGAAACTGGTCAACGCTGTCCTCCGAGTTGTGAGGACCATATGCTCCCTTACAGGCTAGTCCTCTGAGACGGTCTTATTTTATACAGGAAATAATAAAACCACATTCCCAGAGTTTGTGTAATCACTCCTTCGCTCTTTACCAAACATGTTCTGGACCTTCAAACAGAATTCATCATCGATCATTTAGCAGCATTAAAAACAGATGAGCGTGCTTGCTGTATATTCAGAAACAGTGCCATCTTCCATTAAGCACAGGCTGAGCTGAGAGACACTTCCTCTTTCCATCTGGCATATGTCCCATGGACACACTAACCTACAAAAATATTCCATTCTGATATGTCTGGGGAAAAAAACAATATTTTTTTTCAGCAAGCAGCAGCAGCTTTATAAGCACTTCCTGCACCTGGGATCTTTAAGAGTCCCCTGTATTTCCTTCTCTCTTTGTGTTAGCCCAGGTGGCTCCTCCATCCTGTTCTCAGAGGGACTGGAAAACGAATGGCTGGATTCCAGCACATCACCCGTAAACAGAGGTGAAATAAAGGAATCAGAGCAGTTACCAAACTCCAAACATCTGGTATGAAATCCAAGAGGAATGGAGGGGTGGGGATAGAGGAATGGAGCGGGTTTGTTGGGGGAATAAATGCTTTCCAGTGGTCATCTTCACTGCAAGTCTGGTTCATGTATAATTTTGGGCAAAGTAAGACAGATTTTGATTTCACAATATACATACATTCCACAGATGCAACACTGAAAGCTGATGCTGCTGTAAAAATTCTCCACATCACCACGGGGCTGATTACATTTAAAAAAAAAAAAAGGACAACTATAAAATATGTATATAAAAAAAGTCATTCCAGATTTTGCAGGAATTTGAGAACAGAATCTTTTGTACATCACTCTGGATAAAGGCGTCTGCCAAATGCTGTAAATGTAAAAATGCCAACATACTCCAATGTCATGTCGGTTCTTTTCAGTTCATTCAGGGCATTGCCATTGCAAAACAAGCAATACGATCACTATTATCATGAATAGAGTTTACGCAGTGTCTGAGATCACCCTCATGCATCTACATGACTGCTTTGATCTGCAGTCCAAAGCCTCATATTAATGTTTAAAAATGGTACAATGAATGGATCCTAAAGGATAAACATCAGTGAGATGATATCCTGGAGGGACTCACAGTCGTTCCAGCTTGGGCAAGTGAATGAAGGACTCGGGTTCTAACGCTTCAATGTTGTTGAAATGGAGATATCTGTAAGAAAAGAAAGAAGAGACATGATAAATACTGTGCATTTATTTCTTACAGGAACTGTTGCTCCTCTGTTTCTGCTTTAGTATTCCAAATATTTTTTATTTCAATTTTCAGCATAAATATGAATTTGATAGGCATGTGGTTTAATACTAACACACCCAGAAGAGATTCGTAAGAGTTTCAGTATGTGATTGCTCAGAAAAAAAAAAAAAAAACACCCATGAGAAAATGTCTTTCCAGCATTTGCTTAACTGGCAGAAAATCAAAGAGCAAAACAAAAAAAAGGGAGATCAACTGGATCATGTGCAACAATTTTTGGCAACAATTGAAAACCTGGCAATTTTTTATATTTATTTTGCTTATTCATAGCTAGCTTGTTTTTGTGCCAGACGGCTTATAACAATAGACACAAATCAATTATATTCATATCTGTTACTTTGTACAAAACTAGTCAGTAATATAAAATGACAGAATTATATAGAATATAAAATAACCATTTAAGTCTATAGTTAAAAGGCCAACATGCAAATGAAACAAAGGTACAGGTTTTAAATCTAAAACATCAATCTAACAGAAGTTGTATGGATTTCAGTCTTCTAGTCAGTTTTGGTGGTTGCTGTTGTTTAATGCTATTATACCAGTTTTAGCTGACAGAGCCGAAAGAATGCATTGACTATATGCTTTTTTTAAACGAGTGGTCTGGTTTGTCATTACCCAATCAAACTAAACTGAATACATGATAATAAAACACAGGCATCTGCAAAATAAGCTGTGTTAGTATCATTTCTGACTTTCTCACACATATTTGAGGTTTTGCTGAGAAAGGTTTAAATGCCTATGGGAGAAATAAACCAGCAGTAATAAACATACACATAGCAAAAGGCTAAATAATTAGGAGTTATAAACATTTGGTTAAGTGTTTTGCCCTACAGGCACAGCATAAATGCGTTTGCCCTCTTGTTCTGTCCCTGCGATGCCACATCCTTCCATGACCCGAGGGCTAACTGAATATGCTCCCTGAGAAAGAGGGATGGAGAACTCTCACTTATTCACGGCAACACTAACCAATCGTGACCATCTATTAGCTCATGCATGTGGAAGATGGCAGGCAGTACTTTACTTTCTTATTCTGCCCTGTGATGCATGTCAGAATGATTTGGAAGAGCTGGCTGCTGGGTGCGAACTGGAGAATTCAACTAGTGAAACCCAAAAGCCATGCAAGCTATAATTAAAGCAACAATAATTAACACAAGATTCAGCAAATGAGGCATTACTCACTACTACTACCACTCAATAATAATAACAGTAATAATAATAATGATAATAATAATACCATCACTATCCTATTATGATTCCTAATACCAATACTACTGCTAGCCATTTCTACTAATATAACTATTACATTTGCTAATAATAATAACATGAATGATAATACTATTACTACTGCTAATAGTAGTTAGACTATTCCTATTATCACTATTACTACTGCTAGTTAATACAACTACAACTATTACTACTGCTAATACTGTTATTACCATTACCCTGACTACTACTACTGCTACTTCTATTATTACTGCCACAAATGCAATTACTACTACTACTATTTCTACTACAACTACAACTACTACTACTACTACTACTACTACTAATAATAATATTACTATTATTATTATTGCCACTAATGCAATTACTACCACTACTGCTACTATTACTATCATTATGACTACTGCTAATGCTATTTCTAATATCGCGACTGCTACTTACTTCGAATTATTACTACTAATGCTAATACTATTACTAGAGAAGAGTAGAGGGTACCATTGCTATCACAAATACTACTACTAGTCCCTTTTCCTGTATAGTCAGATAGGAGGCCCCGAAATGTGCTCATTTTGTCATGGGGACCAGATGTGCCAGATCCAGAGGTTAGGGGTCATAGGTTAACACTACAAAAACAGCTCGCTGCACATGCTGCATGGATGTTGTCAGTAACACGCCCGGCCTTTAGAGTTACATGTCAGGTGCATGGCTTTGCTGTCAAAATGATTCATGGCTCGGCCACAGACTTTGTTTACTTTGATCCCTACATATCTTACCACATAAACTGACCCTATTAAAATTGCCAAGTCTTCTCATGAGAAGAGAAATTTATAAGAAAAGAAGGCATGAAGACAGAGTAAAACAAGACAGGGCAAGATAAAAAAAAGTCACTTACAGTTGTTCTAGAGAGACCAGGCCCTTGAACGCTTGTCGGTCTATCGACTGGATTTCATTCTTGTACAAATAGCTGTGAAATAAACAGGTGTGTTAAAGAAAACCCAGGCAATATGGACTAATGTGAGAATGCTAGTTCTATAATTAAATCATTCTCCAAATCATTTTGTCTTTTGGTATATTAGAGCTTTTTATTAAGCTTAGAATTTACAGGAATCATGTGACATACTTCGAAGGGAAAAAATACACAATTACAACAGCAGTACAACAGCCAACAGCTATCTGAAATGTATTTATATCAAACAGGTACAGTTTCTGTTGCTTGATCTTGCAACGCTGAATTTTTTACATCTATACATGTCTGTTTTTTACAAGTATACATAGGTACAGATTTAAACAGATATGTTAATGATAGCAATTCACAAATCTAAAAGCAAAGTATATATTAGACAGAAGAAAACCCTGCATGTTTAAACCTGTTCGCTTAGCCCAGAGCAGTGATCTGACAGGACAAGAAGGCCAGCATATTGTCTGTTACTGAAATGGTTTGCTTTATCAAAGACAGTGGAATGTGAAGGGGTGACTGCACATATGGACATGAAAGTTTGGTGCTGGCAAAGCAGAGATGCACCGTGGGAAACAGAAACTCAGTCTCTCCTCTAGGGAGTGGGGGGTTGAAGCAGTCAGCTGTTCAGAGTTTGGCTAACTAATAGAAATACTCTTGAAGCTTGACTGTTGATTTTCCACATATTATGTTTCCTTACAAAAATACATCTCAGTCAGACTCAGCAACTGCTGAGTGTTTGGTCAAGCATTAAAGTAAATATATGGAGAACCTGAAGGACTCCATTAACAATCAATTATAGAACACAAATGAGGCCAATACAATTCATTCATACTTATTGGACCATCAAAACATAAACGTGGGATGAATTTATTAAAAGATATAAGTAAATAACAGGCTAAATAATACAAAAAAAAGCTTGTTTTTTTTTTTTTTTTTTACCAAAATGATCGTTTTCTGCCCATAAATTATTCCAAATGAACCACAAAACATTGAACATGAAAACACGCAACATGAAAATTTACAACATTTATATTCATTTACATTTTAATCTTGTCTATAGGTTCTGCTGCTGGGATTGTGCTGTTCAATAAGTAATTTGAAAAGAATGTAAATGTAAACTAAGCAGGTTTGAAAACTACGAGATATATGCTGAAGAGAAACATACAGTACTTTAGAAAAGTCTGCTGTTTTCAATGCATTATATTATATGAAATAATTCAATATAGAGAAATTCAAACAGGAAGGAAATTTTGAACCTTATACAGGTGTACAGAAATGGAAGTAATAAATCAGGTTTAAGTTCCATGTGGACCACCAAGTAAGCACATCAGACTCTCGTTACTAATTACTTTTACCAGATGCCAGAAATTTTAAATAATCCCCAGTATCCGTTTCTTTCCAATAGCCGATTCATAAAACGACTCCGAATCAAATTCCAAATCATACTTAAAGAACTTTACACATTGTACCAATGCAATTTTTTTAATATCCCTGAGAATATTTGTTCTAAATCTTGCCTAGAAACATCATTTGGCACTAATCCGATTTCACTCAGCAAGATCCTTAAGTCTTAAACACTCAATTAAGGAGTCATTTCAAGACAATTTGAAGCAAACCCGCACGGCAGAGGTCATGCGTTTGTGCTATTGTCTAAGGTTGAGTCATCTGTAAACTGACTCAGCTTGAAAGAGTCTTTTCCAAACCACAGTCTGTAGGATTAAGGTTGGGTTTTAGACCAGGGCCATAATGATATCAGATGTAATAACAGGAATGAACTAATGTCTGGTTTGGATTTTTGGACCTGACTGTAGAGATATTTGAAGTGTCAGGGTGCTCACACACGTAACTTTATTTAACAAACTTACTGACTGTAGAAAATGGACTTCATGCCGCCTGCTGAAAAACATAACAGAACTATTAAACTGTAGCTTCCCACAAAAGCTGATTATATGATTATATATATTTATTTGTTTCTGACCAAATGGCCCCATTTTGAACAAAGGTCTTCCGAGGCAAATAAAGAAGTGACCCAAGAATGACCGTAGCAATCTGCGACTCTTTTAAAGCTACATGCTTACTAATTACACTCAGAGGTGAACGGTTTCATTAGGACTACAATTACAGGCACACAGCATTCCTCACTGTTTAACAATATCCTCTCCACTACGGAGCACACCCTCTCACTATAAGGACTAATAGGAGAATGACTCCTGTCTTTTTTACCCCTAGATTACCGTCATTAAAAATACAGGTTCTATAAATATACTGTGGACGAACATGCAATGAAAATGCTTCTGTGGTCATTCTCACCTGCAACTGCTGCTAAACTAGCTTGAAACTGTCATATGTATATGAATCTCACATCTTTAGCCATTAACATAAGGAATAAAACACTGGTAAAGGACAAAAAAAAATCAACAAATGTGTATTCTATAGCATATTCTGTATATTATAGTGTTATCACAGAATAATACACTGTAATAATAATAATAAGAATAATACATGACCATAAAATGTTGAATCAATTGATGTGGTGATTACATTACAATTGCACTATTATATTTATTTATATTATATAAATCAGTCTGGTTATATTATTCAATCATTTCTATAATTTGAAATTAATTTGTTTTGGGTATATCACCCGTGTTTAAAATATTCTAGGAACAATATGTTAAAACCCTTTCGGAAAAATAAAGAAAGAAATAAAATAAAATAAAATAAAATTACCATTACGAATAAAGTTTAAGCAGCACAGTGCTATGCTGGACACCTTAGAGTTAAAGAAAATGCCCTGAAAACCCTCTTTCATTATTAATGCACGTTAACATATGAGTCAGCCGGCTAGTCGACCTGGGGAAAAATCTACAGACGCATAAAGGCGTTAAAATGGGTGAAGCAGGTGTTACATTAAAGAGCAGAAACGTGACCATACTGCCTGGATGTAAATGTAAATGCAGACAGCACATTTGAGGCTTTCTTATCACCTACATGACTAACAGAAGTTAAGTGTGGGAAGGACTGACTGTTATTTAAGCTTTCTCTGTTCTCCCGTGCCTTTAGGTGACAAATCTCAGACACCTCAAAGCACAGCACAGGCTATTAAGTGCTGTAATGTGTGAAGTTTTGTTTTCCTTCTCAAACAATGGTTGTCAAGTCTCGAGATTCTCGGAGAGCACAGTTAAGCGGGAACTCTACTCGGAATGATTGAGATTAATGTGGAGTGTCTGCATGCGGATAGAAATGACTCACGTCGTGACCTCTCCTTAAAAATCAAACACTCGATATCAGGTGAGAAACAAATGTCAGTGCAGGAGTCCACTCACAGATATTTCAAGTTCTCCAAGTCCTCAAACGTTCCTTTTGGGATTCTTCGGATGTGATTGTTGTTTAAAAGGCTTTGGGGAGAAAACAAAACAAAACAAAACAACAGAACAGAACAGATGGTTATACAGTTAAGGATCAGGAATTCTGTCAAAGAACACTTTATGTGGAAAAAATGAAGAAAACTCCTTAAAACAAAACAAAAATCTTTCACTGACACAAAGCGAATGCTATGAGATTTTTCCATGCTTAGGTCTATAACAGATTTCAGATTCTCACACAAATCAGATGTCTTATTAAAATAACAAATAAGGTTATGTAGAGATGGAGAATAATGGTAATGCAGCTGCTGGTCATTCAGAAATCATCAGTGGAGCATTTAGAGGAAAGCTTCAAACCTCGTTCCAGAAACTGATCTATTCCAAGAGTCAATGTTCTGGTGCAGTGATATTTTGCTGATGTTCCTGTAAGCTGTTGTTTGTCTCTATATAGTATATAGTAGTATAAGGAATAAAACATGAAGATGTGCGCTATAACCATACTACACCATAACATAACTTAACACCCAGATTTGCAGAACTTTTAAACTTAAATTTAAATGTATTACAGAGCAGCTGTGTGATGTCGATGCTCGTTACCTATGATACATAGACTTGCATTTGTCATAAACACAATGCTCAGAGAACATTAAGATAAAAAAAAAAAAACATTCTGTGAGGATTATGAGGTGACCTGCACGTGTGGCCTGCCGAACAAACCGGCGGCCCAGAACACGCTGTCAAAGTAAACACACGCTCAGGAAAGTTTGTCTCATGAAAATAAAGCGAGTAGGCCTGATAGCATGGGATACGTACAGCGTGTTGAGGTTCCTCAGTCGTCTGAAAGAGCCCGGCTGCAAGTCTTTAATTTTGTTAAACCTCAGGTCTCTGTTAAAACATTAAAACAGAAGCAGGCAGTGAGGATTATTAGATACAACACAAGAACACATAGACACGTACTCGACAAGACAAGCTTGTATGAATAAGAAAATAAAATACACCTCCTTAACATCAGGTTTGACATCAACATGCGAACCGTGCTTCTGACTGCAAATCTGTGATGTTACTTGTATTGGTGTGTCACAAAACATGGCACTATGTGTATAACAGTTCAGGAAATATTGATAAGTGTGCTCTCTGTCATAGACACTGTTTAAACAATTGAAAATCAACAACCAGCATAATAAAATATTCCATGACATTCATGATTGCCTAGGTTACTGGCTTTGGCTCATTTTGGCCTTCGATCTTCACAAACAATAAAAACCGTCTACTAGGAATCTGAGCAGCCTGAAGGTATGAAGCGGTATGAAGCATCCCAGATCAGCCTTAAGATGGCCTTTTCGCTATTTTTATGTAGGAACTGCATAATCTGGTGTCCATGTTCTTTAGAAAGCTGTCTGCAATCTAAATATGTCAGCAGGTTAATGTAAAGAATCCCTAAACAACATGCTGTAGTCACAACAGAGATAGCTTTCTGCTTGCAGGTGAGTTACAAACTCCTGATCTATAAACTTCAACCTGGTTCATAATTAATTTAAAGGATTATTTCAGGACATACAATGCACCATATTAAAAAATAGTTAACAGAAAAATTTCAACCCAAAAAACAAACAAACAAACAAACAACAACAAAAAAAAAACTTGTTTTTTTTGCGGAACTTGCTAGGAAAACTATAGATTTAAAAATACAAATCTGAATTACTATATTTATTTGTTTATTTATTTCATTTTTTTCCTTTTTTTTGCACTGCTGCAGTTGAATAAAGTCAGTAAATGACTCAGCCCTGTGTGCTCCACGTCTGCCATGTAGGTACTGCCTGTTTGTAGACGCTGGGCCCAGCTCGAGTGCTGTTTGTGTGTTGTGGCATGCTCAGACAGAGCCAGAGCTGAATTCCACAGGCCTTTCACAATGCTGCAGGCCATACTTTCAGCAACGGCACAGAGCTGCTGCCGCACCGCTTGGAAACTATGCAGCACTCGGACAAACACTGCTGACTGTTTGGACTTGCTGAAATGGGAAGTTTTCTTCAGTTAAAGGTTAAATATCTGACTCGAAAATCCAACATAAATACGATTCTCCTTCCAATACCTCATCACTGTGGAGTGCCTGAGTGAACGTAATGTAGGGGAAAATAATCGGAGAGCAGTCTGGAACAGGAAATCGGTCATTTGTCTAGAACTTAATGGAGGCTGCAAAAGAGTAACATAATAGAAAGTCGGTGGCCATGGAATATACTGAAATACTAGAAATATTGATCATTGGAATGGAATGAAATGTTCTCAATACATTTCCAAATAAATCTCATGCATTCAATCTCCAATTGGTCCCTCCAGGATTTTCACGGAGTATTTGTGCAATTGCTGCAGTGTCATAAAAAATGTCTTTTTATGGCAGAAAACTACTTGAAGTGGTGAAAATGCAAGAGGATGATTCTGTAATTGCTTCCTATGACATTTGTGCTCGTGTCCAACACACGTCAGTGGATGCGAGCTTAGGGCTTGTATGGCAAAACTGAATGTTGTGATGATGTTACAAGACACGTCTCGGCCCAAATCTGCAGAAAATCAGCTGTGTTTTGGAAAATCTCAAGCTCCTTTGAATATCGCTGAGTTTCCTTGATCTCCTGGAGGGACTGAAGAAAAACAAGTGAAGAGAAACTGAGAGAGAGAGAGAGAGAGAGAGAGAGAGAAAACGAGAGAGAGATTTTCCACCTAGAAGATGCACCTTTGTCTAAAATGTCTTTTTCCTCTTCAGATTTTGTGTACCATGTTTAAACATCAATCTATCTAACATTACCATAAATATAGAATCCACAAAAAAGCTAGCTTCCATAAACAGTCCTCCTCTCACCAGCTTCTATTTTGTCTTCCTCGGTCTTAAAATCAACAAAACAAAACAAAACAACTTGCGTGTTACCAAGAAACCAAAAGCAGACGATTAAACAAACCTCAGCAACAATTATTTGCTTTTCGTTATGTTTAATTGTTAGATTACGTGGCATGTCGATTACACGAGTCCCGATGAAAGTGCAGTTACTATAGCAACCATAACATTAGAACAAGCACAGTAATATAACCTCAGTAAAAACACATGTACCTGTAAATATGCTACATTACTCAGATATGATTATCTTAATCCTGGTTTTCACTGTAATGTTTCCCAAAATTTTGAAGAATGTTTTGAAGCAGATGGTTGAAGCTTGTTGTGTTGTATAGGTTACACTATGAGTTAAGCAGGTTTAAAGACAATGTGGCATTGTGTGTAATCAGCATATTATTCTACAAGTCAGATCCCTGCATTGTTTACAGTATGCTCTGTGTTGGCTTATCACAGTCCCTGTGTTGGCTTATCAGGACAGGAAGCAACATAGAATATGGCTTCGCTCATAACACAAACATTCTTCTATACAAGATTTGCAAATTTCTTGCTTTAAGCTATTAAACCCCAACCTGAGGCCGTTCTGATCCTTTTGTCTTTGGAAGAAACAGTATCTAGTGGTTGAAAGAAATTTCATACACTAACCACGACATCCAAGTTTGTAAAAATATGAAAACGGTATATTTTCGTTCTCAAGCAAAAGTTTTGTACATAGTATTTGCATAAAACCTTCTCCACTGGACATTCCCACACGGGTTAGGGGATGTGTGTAGTGCAGCAGGCTCTCAATGAATCACACTACTGGCATGAAAACATATGCTAGCAGTCCTTACATTTGGTGGCCCCCTTCCACCGATTACGTATAAAAAAAAGCAAACAAATAGTGTCTGTTTATATTCCTGGTCAGTCTGAAGCGCAAAAAGCAACAAAAAAAAAAGCAACACTCGATGCCAGAAAGTTCGGCCTGTAGGTACAAGTGACATCAGACGTGTGAAGAAAACTGAATAGATATATACATTTCTATTCGATTTCTATGTAGGCTGTTCTTGAGAAAACCTTTTGCACACAAAATCTTCAAAATAGGTTTTCAGGTCACTTGCGTGTGAAAAGCAGCTTTACAAAGAGGTTCTGAAGAAGTCTTTCAAAATACCACACGATTCTGTGAAGCACTGACATTCTCCAGAACTGGAAGCAAAAGCTGATAAGACGCAGAGAATAGAAGTGCTACTGAATTAAGGGCTATGATTTATGAAGGCTGGCTGAATATAGACTGACCCAGCTTTAGATGACAGGGTGTGACTGGGTGAGATAAGATTCTGAGAGTCTGTGACTCAGGCGAGGTTTGGGCTTTCTTGGCAAAGAGGTAAGATTTCTTGGAGCATGAATTGTGCCAAGTCTGCCAATCTGGGTATAAGTGTGTGTGTGTGTGTGTGTGTGTGTGTGTGTGTGTGTGTGTGTGTGTGTGTGTGTGTGTGTGTAAATATCTACTCAATACCCGCTGCACTACACACATCCGTTATCCCCTATGAGAGTGTCCAGTTGAGAAGGTTTTAAGCAAATACAGAGTGACTTGCTGAAGTAAAGTTAATCAATGAGTCAATGCATTTCTGACTAATATTAGACAACGATGGGACAGAAAAACGGGTTTGATTACAGTTTATAGAGCATTACTGAGAAATCACCTGAAAATCCACCATTCGGCTTTTTACAAGCACAGTTGCTGGCTAACATTTCTGATTCTGCACAGCTGGTAAGATTATCACACCCTCCTCTACTCTTTTGAAACCAGAAATGGTGGAAATGCTTGGCTTCCTGTCTTGTCTTTGCATCTGTGTAATTCAATGGTTGATTAAGGATTCTGGACAAGAAAAATCGTGCGGTGGAAAAAATCAATATCAGAAAATATTACAAAGGAACTTTAGCTTTGAACGAGTCAATAGTATAAACTTACGGCCTCAAAAATGATCACAAAAGTGTTAGGATTAATATGCTGTGTGTGTGGAAGCAAAAGGCTGGAAATAACAGACAGGGATGTTGAGTGTAAACCACAATCAGATGGAGTCTCTATTGGGAAATAAAATATCAGCATCCTCAAAAAGGTAAATCAGCTCAAAAAGGGAAATCAAATATTACACGTTATATTACATACATAGTTTCATATTTTAATCGTAAATAACAGCACCCTAGTTTGTGGATTTAATGCTAAAAATATTAGTTATCTTCTTAATTACATAGGAACTCATCGGTAATATGACTGGTAGAATGTGAGGATCCAAGCACTAACAATCATTCAACACCATAAACTCATGGCCAAAAGCTAAAGAAGTAAACGAATGGCATGACGCTGAACGCTAAGTATTCGCTAATGAGCACCACTCGTGTTTCTAGCATCTGACGATAACATCTCTGTAATCCTGATAACTCTATGATAACTCTAGCGTGATTTCTCATGCCTTGAGACTGTGATGTGACCCAAAGTCGATCCATGACAACAGTTAAAAACAGGATGCAGCAGCTCTGCTTCTTGTAGCTCTGCTGCCTGCCAAAGCGTTCCCTTAGAGGAAATTCCACCGTTCGGACGTGCGGATGATAAAGCTCTTCCAGAAGGACAGCACAATACAAACCAGAAAAAAAAAGGGAGACGGCGTTCTGTCGGAGTCGAGCTTGAGGCAGAAATGGTGACATTTGAACTGGATTGAACAAAAAATGTGCTAGCTTCCCTGTACAGGTACAAGCATTCATTATTCATTATTCAATTAATAAAACCATCAGAAAATTATTTTATAGGATACATTTGTTCTTGTCACCACACTGAAGTTGGCAGTTGAAGTGTTCAATTCCTTTTATGCTGCAGAAATTCCAACAAGTAAAATATTTCATTATTGAAGAACATATATCCTTTTTCATTTAGAGAAACAAGTTAATTCATGTTACTTCTTTCCTGTTATCTCTCTCTCTCTCTCTCTCTCTCTCTCTCTCTCTCTCTCTCTCTCTCTCTCTCTAAAAACACACAAAAAATTGCAGATCGTCATCACCTCTGCTCTCCTGAAAACTGTCCCACTGTTTCCAGCAAAGCATTCCGTCATATCCGGTTTGCTTCCTGTTTACAGCTTATAACAGCACAGAGCTTTTAGTTTAAATACAGATTCATCTTTGTCTTGTCACGTACACAACTATACCCGGTAAATGTAGTGAAATGCTTTTGACTGTCCGTATCATAAATGTAGAATAAAAATAGAATCATAATAGATAAAAAGAAAGCTGTCTTTCCAGCATATGCGTATCTATATACACTTAACACTCTACAGAATAAAGGTGTGATGTAACAAGTGTTATACCTTAACAAAGCTGGTAGACTTTTTATTTCTTAAACAATATGTATCTAATGTTTATTTATAATCATTTGAGAAAACCAATAAGGTTAGTATTTAACAGGTGCTGGAAATCTTCCCAGAAGTCTTTATGGATTGGTGTGTATGGGAGCACGGTTGCTTCCTGGAAATATTCTACTGACACTCGATGAATTTAACTTCAACAGTTCGACACTGGACTATACATACACACTGCATTTAATACAATGATCTCTCTGTTACCACTGGATACCATCCGATGCACATCCGTGACATTTCTGTATCCGTACATTTTCTGTTGCACCTTATCATATTTTATATATAATATATAAAATATAATGTGTAGTAATAGCACGGTGTGTACTGACTATATGTATGAGCATATTGCACATTTTCACCTTTTAATTTCATTATCTGTATTTTAATTGTTTCTTCAATTTCTGAAGTTCACTCCCAAGAATTACATTTACATTTACAGCATTTGGCAGACGCCCTTATCCAGAGCGACATACATAAGTGCTTAAATCTCTAACATTGAATACATTAATGCTGGTTCACTAGGTTACATACTTAAGATACCATGAGTTTAAAACATTTGTTCAAAGTTACAATGAAAAAGTGTCAAAGGTTTTTTTTTTGTTTTTTTAATGCAAAAGATAAGGAAAGAAGTGCTAGGAAGTGTTTCCTGAATAAGTAGGTCTTCAACCTAATTTAACTCACCCAGGCACCAGTGCTGTGGTGATGTAACAATAAAAGTGACTTGACTCGATGAGTGCTGATGAGCGAAATACTGTTAAAAAAAACATACACTAGCTTATTTTTGCTGTACGAAAAAAAAAATTATATTTTCGAATTTTGCCTACTGTTCGACTCCTAATAATTTATTGTTACTGCTGTTGCATCACTTGCAATGAAGCCTGGCTTTCTCAGATGAGAGTGTTTCAGCACTGGGGAACATTTGTTTGCCATGTGTGAAAGAGTAAAACAGTTCATTTGGGCTTTCACACAAACAGCTGGTGCAGAAGGATCATCTTGGGAATTGTAGATTGATGATGTCAAGCTAAACAAGAATAAAACTGCCTCCCACATAGAGCAGGAACATTCCCAGCATTCATTACCGCTCCATTCCAAATACAGTCTCAGGAGTTGTATGTAGTGTTTGGGGAAACGTGTATTACAAGTTCTGTTTGCCTGCAGAATGCTGGAGCAGGAATGTCTCGAGGGAATAATGCAGCACACATCATGATGGGAATCATTCCCCGCAAAATGATTTAATTAGGTGCTCTTTCCATCCAGAAACAAGTCCCTGACCAAGTGAGTTTGGATGACACCACCTACGTTTAATTTACAGTCAGTTCTATCAAAAATAAAGAAATAAAGAATAACTGCAAAGAAAAAAAAGTGGCACATATCGTGTTCTCGATATTTTCTGCTAAGGCACACGAGAAAAGAGAGGCCCGTATTGTTTCTTTTGATAACCGTTGCCCTGCTAAATATCTCCCCGTGCAAATGAGCAAAGCTTTAGGGATTTTTCTGGCTTGGTGTTTCACAAAGCTTTGGAGGATGAGCTCCGGACAAAGCCTGACCACAGCAAATTGCACACAATGCTGCTTGTCTTTCTCTCTGACTCACTCTGACTGGGACGCCCGTTTCAGAAAAGGCTGCCCAATTCTGAATGGGATAAATAAAAGGTGGTGAAACGAGGAAAAGCCGTCGGCGTCTGGCTATAATTTTGGCCAAATGAAGTGGCCTGACTTTTGTAGCCTCTGTTTTAAGGGGTTGTAAATGTGGCCACAAATCAAGTGATTACTCTCTGATGGTGCTTTTTCTGTCATACCACCGGTCTGTTCTTCACCACGGATCTGCAAACCTCCAGCATTACTCAGCTCAGCCTACAGTCTCTTAGTCAACACTCACACCACATATAATTCTAACCATACTGACCAAAATGGCTGAACACTTCCTGTCATGCACAGCAGCTGATATATGCAGTAACACATTTGCTTTTTAGATGCATTCCTCATCTGTGATTCCAGTACAGGGATTCAACAGGGATGGACAAATCCTTAACTATCAAAAACATATGCTAATACCTGAATCAGCAACTCTCTGGCTAACGTTCAGCTATGCGCTGCATGGTTCTCTTGAGGTGCGTAAAAAGCACATTCGAGTCTGACTAGCGTCTGACTAGCGAGTAATTCAGATGACTGTGTGTTTTGTTAGGGTTAGTGTTATATAACAGGTTTTAATGCTGCAATGAGCTATACTTCACTTTTGCCACCGTTTCCACATCCCTTCCTGTTTTTGATTCGGGAAAAGATTCCTAGCTAATTTATACAGCTATCAAAAAAAGAAAAATTCAAACCAGTCGGTTTCTGAGTTGGTGGCTTTCGGCAAAGAGTGGACACACATGTCAAAAGACAGCTCTTCTCTTTTGGAAAGTAAACAGGGAGTACTTTTTTCGAAGTGTCAGAATAAAACATAAAATAGTCCTCTCAGGATTTGGCGATAGCATAAATTTAACGGCAATTCGAAGGCGCGTCACGTGACATCGTCATAACAAGAGTTCAGCCAAAGCGCACTTCAATTCACGTTCATCCATCACTCGTACAGCGATTATAGGAAGTCATCACACGCATGTCTTCACTGCTAGGAGTTTCAAAGAGGAATCCTGAGCTGGTGTAGTGCAAAACAAGCACCAAAACTCCAACGAGCTGCATCACAGATCTGAAAAAAGGAGCCGCAACATTCTCAACCTCCAGCTGAGAAAGAAAACAACAACAATTCCTCCTGAACTCCTTAACTCTGAGGTCCTCCGACTACAGCAAGCACCATCAAATCAACATGGCTGCTGAACAGTACGCAGTGCTCTTACCTTTACAAGTGTGATGCTGTATAAACAGGTGTTTACTTTAGACCAATCAACACACTGATATTACGATCTTTCTACGATGAGAAAAATACCTCATTCATCACAGTTAGCTGACTTTGCAGTTTCATTATGGGTTTAAATAACGCAGCATAAATATTAAAGCTACCAAACCTCGTTGTCTAATCACCGTGAATGAAAAGTGTAAAGTGATTTGTACATCTCTGAATGCACAGAACTAACACCTCAGTCTTCTCACCTAGCCAGACCTTCAGATTGACGGCAGAAGGTCTAGACTATGTAGCAGCTTTAATTGGTCAAGGACAAGAGGGCATCTGATTGATATGTAAAGCAACCAATCACAGCTAGTTTTTTTTAGGAGGGTGAAAATGTAAAGCTCAGACAAAATCATAAAATTGTCCATTTAAGAAATGACTGTGTCTATACCGGGAACTTGTATAGTCACGGCTGTAAACACCACGACCTCATTCTTCAATGAGGGAAGTAGAACGTCACGGCGGCTTTGGCGGATCATTAAAAAAAAATCATGGCAAATCTTGTAAAATCGGGCCGATCAGATGACGACTTCGAAACTCCTGAATTGTTTCCAACAGCGTGAGGCTGAGACTGCCAACTCAGCACATTTCAAGCCTAAAAGGGTTTTGCTGATCCTGCGCTCTCGCTGATCTCTAAGCTTACAACATTCTGACCATGTCAGAAAGCAAAGAGCAACTCATTAAAAAACAAAGCTGACAGTTCTCCTTCAGTGACTTTGATAAAAGACAGGGCTATCGTGTGATATATCAATACGTTAATAGGACGCAGGAACATTTATAGAGATTGATATTTTCTGATATCCTTCACATCGTCGCTTCGGGCGTAAATCCAAATTTCAATCTTAATATAAATATAATTTTTATTCATAACTTTTATACACCTGTAAAGCTGCTTTGCGACAGTGTTCACTTTTAAAAGTGCTAGACAGTTAAAATAAAACTGAATAGAATGAAACATATCGCAAAAGCTTATAATCCTGCAGCCGGTTATCATCATTGAAAATCATTGAAACATCTAAAGCCTCAGGAACTTGTACAACTAAAGAGCTAAGAGGTGCTTCTGTTGTACCTGGAAACTGAACAATGTTTTAATATCTCCTTTGAATATTTTGGATGCTTATCTTGTGCTCATGTGCGATAGTTTGGCTCAATGTTCCTCGAACAGTACACACGCTAACACCTTCGTAGGAGTTACGCTGAATTGACAAGTACCACAAGGAGTAAAATAAGATTGTTGTTGAATGTATTCAATTCAAATGCACACACTGGTTCCATGTAATTGATCATTAAAACTATTTGTTTTACTCCATCCAGGGTGTATCCTGCCTTGATGCCCGATGACGCCTGAGATAGGCACAGGCTCCCCGTGACCCGAGTAGTTCGGATAAGCGGTAGAAAATGAATGAATGAATGAATGAATGAATGAATGAATGAATGAATTAACTATTTGTTTTTTGTACATATAACATGGTCTGAGAAAACATCTAAATTTAATCCTATGGTTCAACATACTCAAGCGTTAGGGTTAGAGGTAGAGCTGCGAGATGAATTGTTATTATCGATAATAATAATAATTATAATATATTCCTTCCTTCCTTCCTTTCTTTCTTTTTCAGTTAAGCAAAATATATTTCTTTTTTAATGTACAAATATGGCTCATTTTCAATAGCTCCTAATGTCCTTTGCAAATAAAATAGAGAAAAAAGAAACATAATATAGAATCAATTCAAGAGAAATGATCCATATCTTTATATAATAAGTAGGCCACATCTTGGCACGTCTAGAAGATTTACACAGTGACTACAACGCTATGACATCATGCATATGCTTGCAATCGCATAAACACCTCATTACACGATAAAACAAAAAAAAAAAACAAAAAAAAAAACAATAGGTTTGAGAAAGCGACTCCTTCATCACAAGCCAAAAAGCTGTAAAGTGAAAGCAATCGTTTCTCCATCTGAGAAAGTGGTAGGATACGAGAAATACTCAGTGTCATTCCTGAGAGGAAGTTCTAGCCACAGCATCACCTCTAGAGATGACAGCTGGGAGAAAAACGAACAAGCTCGATGAGTCTTGTGCGATCACCTGATACAACCTCGCTACGTGAATCTCTGAATTTCTCAAAGACTAGCGCTGAAGAGACGAAAGGAAATCAGAGGCGGTGTCAGTGTCACAATGAATAGTCTGGAACTGTAATGTGATGACTGTAAAGCTCAGTTTAAACCAGATGTCAGTACAGTGCTGACAGTACTATAAAGTGCTGCTGGCTGATGATGCTTCTTAACTAAGCCATAAGACAGGAAGTAGCAGTCATGTGATCACGATCTTTCTGCTTTTTTTATGGCAACACCGGTGCATCCGTGTGATAATCTATGGCACTTGTGTGATAAATCTAGTCCGCTCTGTCTTTCTTTTCTAGCATTAGAGTCTTCACGGGTTGCTTATGTTGCCAAATGCCGCTGTCAATCATCCTGTGAGCCACGCCATGCCCGCGGTCACGTTCGGTTAAAATTAAGGTTTTTGTGTAACTTTAGTTATTAATAAATAAGAATGATGGAAGGGGTTTTCCTTCTGTTGGTGATTGTGTTAGGAAATGAAAGAACATCTGTATGACAAAGGGAATTAGACAGAACCTAAACTTAACAGTGAACTCTCAGAAATCTTGTATTATGATGTACCTGTGATGTGGCGTTAAAACGGATTGAAACTGTTATGCTGTATTTGTTCACAGACATGTTTATAGCAGCTATAAACAATCGTCCCCTCTGCAGCCTTTATTTTTCTGTTCTAGTGAAGTGAATACTTCCTTCTGTCCTTGGAACAGTTACAGCTTTTACAGATTTTCTGTGTGAGTGGTACAGAAGTGCTGACACTGGAGACTCCGTCCAAAAATAAGAAGTAAACATCTCACAGAAAAAATCCACCAATATGGCACAGAGACATAGGATGTGTGTGTCAACAACAACGACAACAAAATATGGATCAGATATCAGAAGAAAAAAAAAGAAGAATGAGAGTAACAAATAGAAAAGACTGGAAACATTTTGCTTCCGAAAGACATGATTGTATTGTGTAACATTTATACTTCATTCTATATCATATTTATAATGTAAGTGATGAAATCACAAGTCATGCGTTTAGCTCTTTCTTTCTTTCTTTCTTTCTTTCTTTCTTTCTTTCTTTCTTTCTTTCTTTCTTTCTTTCTTTTGCAGTGAAGTATTTTTAATCAAAATATATTTAGTTTTTAAGATCAGTGCTTCACATAAAGAGAAATCCAAATCCGGCAGATATATCGATATTATAATATCATATCGCTTTCAGAAAAGTATTCATCCATCTACTGTAATTTAGTAACACCTTCCGACCAATCAGAATCGAGAACTCAACAACAGTCTGGAATTTCACATGGCACCATCATAAAATATCTGATTATGCATGCGCTACTGACTCATATTTCACACTGATAAAATATCCCCGTTTGAATATCTGGACTTCCATCACGTCTACAGGTTACATTCTTCCCTGATTCGAATCACTGTGCCTGAGGTGAAGCTTTCTTCATCCAGTGAATATACTGTACGATTTACAGAAGAATAATTGGAAGGTGAAGTGGAAGGGAGGAGCTTAGGGATAAGAGAAGCCGAGCGCATTCGTGTCCCGGCTAGCACAGACACGGCACGCAGCAGGTGGCTGTGTTAAAGCCTGCAGGCGTGTAAAATGCAGTATGTAACAACTGCTCCGGCTCTCGCGTGGATGAGAGCGTTGTGTAAACGCAGAGCCATGGCAGGATGGAAAGAACAACGAATCATAAAGAGATCAAATGGATGAAGGGGTAATAAGGCAGGAAGCACTTAGAAATGGGCGAGTCTGAGATCTGGTGGCCTCTTTGCAGATGTGTGATCTGTAGTAAGTGCTCCGAATAGAAGCCTGTGTTTGTGCAGATGTATAAGAGCACGGGAAACCAATGAATGCAGATATCACACGGGGCTGTTAAATCTGGCAAGGGGAAAGAGTTAGGCGCTCGAGGTTCTGACTTGAGACCAGTGGAAGAGCGTCGTGTTTTCCTGTTGTTTTGTTGTTTACTTCCTGCAGTCTCGTCTAAACAGGCACTGATTTCTGGTGCACGGAAAGATCTGACGCTGACTATGACATCATGACTTTCCTATGGCTAAATCAAGCGTGCAGTTCAGTTGACTTTCTTCTCTTTGGCGAGCGAGCGTTATGCAAGACAATAGCGTGACTGTTTCGTGTGCAGTTAAAGGTCTTATGGCTTGACTTAATAATTCCACTTGCCTGCCAGACTAATAAACAACTGTGAACCAGGGACATCTAATCGAATCAAATGCTCTGCTCAAAATTGCTCAAGACTTTACTTTGCAAAAAGTTGTTTTATTTGATATTGCAAATCTAAATTGCTTAAAAAGAACAGAAGAAGTGTGTAGAAAGAGATAGAAAGCATGTGAGTGACACTGCATTACGGCATACTGTGTGTGTGTGTGTGTGTGTGTGTGTATGTGTGCGTGCATGCTCTGAGACAAAAAGCATGCTGGTTGACTCTGTACACTCTCCGCATTACATTATGTGTGTGAGTGTCTGTAGTTTTCTAAGAGACAGTAAACACTTTACACTCTGTGTGTTAAGAGACAGAAAGCAATGTGTGTGTGTGTGTGTGTGTGTGTGTGTGTGTGTGTGTGTGTGTGTGTGTGTGTGTGTGTGTGTTTGTGTGTCGTGTGCTGGCACGTGCTATTACATTCCACAGTCCCTCGGAGGTTAAACCGGCTATTTCAAAGCATTGTTCCATGGCAGTGGGTTAACTTACCCTCCACACTTATATCAGCTACCTACAACATTAACAAACCAGCAGAAAAAAAACATCCGGACTGTTCCGTCTCAGCATGGGAGTTTATAAGGAAGTCATCCCTTCACTTAAAAACTAATCCCACACATGAAGCTCTTGCAAAATGGAAGACAAAACATCCTTTTGTATGACTAGTAATAGAATTTAATCCCCCCCCCAAAAAACTGTTGTACTTAATGTACTTAAACTGTTGAGAAAAGTTGAGTAAATTTGGTACGAGTATAGAATTAATCTTATGAAGACTATTGTACAATTTTCCATTCCCATGACATGCTGCATTATTTCGTATTAACTTCAACAGAGAGAAAACAAGTCAGCTGGTAAGAGAGCCACTTTTTCTTGCTGGTATGATGTAAGTGATAACAAGAACTAAACTGTTTCACAGACAATCTACTACATTAACTACAGATAAAGAATGAAAACGTACGATGTTTCGTTCTGTAGTAAAATAAAAATGTCCTAGCTGACAAAGCTGTTATAGATGTTATAGCAGATATTACAGGAAATAAATCACCTCTGTATTTTTGTGTATTGTTAACTATTCTATAAACTATTCTCTGTTTTGAGACTCATAGCATGCCATTTTAGGTTTACTCACTTAACAAGAATTAAAATAAATAAATAAATTAATTGCCAGATGATCTGATGACTCTGGGGTTCCGGGTTTGAATCCCGCCTTTGCCTGTTTTGTGTGTGTGTGTGTGTGTGTGTGTGTGTGTGTGTGTGTGTGTGTGTGTGTGTGTGTGTGTGTGTGTGTGTGTGTGTCCCGCCTTGTGTCCGGTTTTACTGCAACCCTGAGTTGCAAATGCTGCTTAGTAGGTCAGCTCTCTATCTAACCAGCCCATGCTGCATGTTTTTCCTGCTTTCATATTTCAGCCCAAATAAATAAAGCCACCATTCTCCAAAAATGACCTCTAACACACAACCCATTGGGAGAAAACCTTGGTGTCACAAACAGTCATTGAAGGGAATTGTGTAATGTTAGTATGGTCTTAAATCAGTCTCCGTTCGTACTAATCGCAGCATCTTCTTCACACCTAAAATACTAAACAGTTAAATAAAGCAAACATGATTAGCTAGGATGCTTCAGGTCTTGCTTGCTTTTTGACTCGATTTTAGGATAGATAGATAGATAGATAGATAGATAGATAGATAGATAGATAGATAGATAGATAGATAGATGGATTGATGGATGGATGGGTAGATATTGTCATTGTTTTAACAATGAGATTATAAAGGTCACCTCACCCATCATCAAATCCCCAAATACAAACAAACAAACAAACAAACAAACAAATAAATAAACACTTAGGGTGACTCAAACACAACTGCTTTTGGTTTGTTGTGTTGAAGCTAAAAGTTGAGGCATCAGCTGTGGTGTAGGTTAGACGTAATGGAGCTGGTTTGTCTCTTAACCTCTGCAGTGATATTGTAAGGGTTTTATAAACATGGAGGTCTGGAATATGAGCAGTAATCTATGTGCTTTAAGGGGAATACAGTGAAGAGGAATCACAGCTCACTACAGTGAGTAATAGTTATAATGAGTAGTTTAACTGTAAATCTGAACCAATCAGGTTCTGTGGCTTCAGTAACTAAACCGACACACATCTGATTAACAATAATATTGTTACTAAACTTTGTTACACGGTCTAAAAAAACATTGAAACAGAAAACACAAAATGTATCTATTATAAATGATGAATAGTTTCGAAACCTAAAAGAAAAAGCTTTAAAATAGTCAATATTTTCTTTCCATTTGTATGATATTACATAACATATAAAGAAAATATTTCCTCGACTGTTGTAATGAAATATCTGTAGTTAGTTAATGCTAATAACTTTAGCTCACAGAAACCGTGCAGAATTACAACCTTCTTTACTAAACTTAGGAAGTTTTAATAACAGTGTAATTACTCCAGAAAGATAAAACACAACAATGGGTGAATACTTACAGGATTGTACTCTGTGGAGAGACGATGGGAACCGTTTCCAGGTTTAAGTGCATACATCTGACTGTGCTGCGGAAACACAGACAGCGGCTCGGACACGACAGAACCGGAACCGGTGCCACAACTAACACACCGAGAAGAGTGAAGAAAAACACAGGCAAGGTTCGGTCCGTCCACTGCGCCATGACCAACTGCTAAACCTCCAGACACACACACACTCACACACACACGCACACACACCGGTCAGCCTGCTCCTGCCCACTGCAGAGGTTCAGCTGGAAACACACACACACACACACACACACACACACACACACACACACACACACACACACACACACACACACACACACACACACACACACACACCAGCGCTGAGAATCTAGGGCAGTGTTACACATCATACAGACTTTACGCATGCGCTACTGCTGATTGGTGGAATTCCAGTTTTCAGCTCCACCCACTTAGCCACGATAAGCAACCCATACATTAATTAATCTAAATCAATATCTAAATTATAGTATATATAGTATAGTTTGTCGCTTTACTTAATGAGATTATGAGCAGATCTAGAATAGCCGGGGGGTGGGGTGGGGTGAGGGGAGGGGTCTTGATCTCTCAGCAGGGGTTTGGACTTAAAGGTAGCACATTACTTATAATACTAACTACTACTACTACTACTACTACTACTACTACTACTACTACTAATAATAATAATAATAATAATAATATCTAACGCAATTGCGAGACTTGACAGATTAATTATATGAAAGAAATTAATTGAGTGACAAAACTACTACTACTACTACTAATAATAATAATAATAAGATTATTATTATTATTATTATTATTATTATTATTATTATTATTATTATTGTCACTTAAGTTTTTTCATATAATCTATCAGCTGAATGTAGTAAACTGTATATAATCTGAAGATGAATCTAGGAATTAGCTGCAGAATTATGAAATTAAGTAATTATTGTAGCTTTGGTAAAAGTTAAAAAAATTCATACATGTATGTATGTATGTATGTATGTATGTATGTATGTATGTATGTATGTATGTATGTATGTATGTATGTATTATTTCTATTCATTCATTCATTCATTCATTCATTCATTCATTCATTTTGTACCGCGCGAACTTCTCGGGTCACAGGGAGCCTGTGGCGTCTCAGGCGTCATCGGGCATCAAGGCAGGATACACCCTGGACAGAGTGCCAACCCATCGCAGGGCACACACACACTCTCATTCACTCACACACTACGGACAATTTTCTAGAGATGCCAATCAACCTACCATGCATGTCTTTGGACCAGGGGAGGAAACCGGAGTACCCGAAGGAAACCCCCGAGGCACGGGGAGAACATGCAAACTCCACACACACAAGGCGGAGGCGGGAATCGAACACCCAACCCCTTTCTAATCGTTTGTTATGAGTGATTTTTTCTATGATTATAATTAACAAGATATTTAGTGGGTAGTCTTGCAATCTCACAGCTCGAGGATCCTTGGACAATGCCTAAATTCAGATTCCTGTATATTTGGAGTTTAACATCCCCTCCCTGTATCTATGAAGGCTTCCTCAGGGTCCGCCGGTTTTCTTCAAGATGCGTTCCTTGATGATTTTTGTAGCTCTATGGGTTTATTTAGTGATTCAAGACTAATACTTAGTGTATTTTTATTTTTACACAACACTGATGAATGCCAGAGGGTTAATTGTGTAACATTTATCAATATAAACTCTCAGAATTAGAAAAAAGACATTGTGCTTGTCTGTGTGATTAGTTTATATTTAAAAATTAAGCTGTCAGCCTTCACCCTTTATGATTATCAGAATCATTTGGCTCATGAAGTGATAATATTTGACGTTCTATTGCCCTCTAGTGGACGAAAATGACATGGCCACGTAAAATGACTGATTTAATCTTTATCACAGCCAGAATTTGGTCATAAAATAAATAAATAAGTAAGTAAGTAAATAAATAAATAAATAAATAAATAAATAATAAATAAATAAATAAATAAAAAGTTGCTACAAGTGTGATTAAAATATTTCCCATGTCTATATAACCCATTTATTGTTGTATTTTCCTCGATGTTTATATTAAAAGATGCCCATATGATACAATATTGTGGCAACACAATTTTTCTTTATTCAGAGTAAGATGTGTCAACATCCAGCATGACAAAAGTTGTACAAATTCCACAATTTAAAAATGAAATAAAACAAAACAAACAAACAAACAAAAAAAATCACAGCAACTTGTGATCTTACACATTTATAGCAAAATTAAAACGTCAACAAATTCATGCTGTGTTGTACAAAAATAAATCAAACTTCAGTTCCACAGAGAGCACAATTTATACAAAATCCTGTCTTCATCGATGAGTACTCAAATCAACCTTGAAATGAAAAGAATTTAAAATAAATAAACTCTGATGAATTCACAATAATTCATATGAAAGTTCAGCATTCTAATATGTGACACCTTTTTTTGTTTTGTTTTTTTCCCAAGGTAAATAGTCACAGATATATTTTTTAAAATTATTTTATATCAATGTAGCAACAGTAGATGAGCAGCGTGTTTGTGCTTTAAATCCTTTTTCCATTGTACTGATAACAATAATTTATTTAAAAAAAACTGATACTAGCTATTATTCTATTGAAAGCATTACTATATTGGCAAAAAGCTGCAGACACAATGCTGGGATGAAAGGCGTATGTGGTTATGGAGGATGATGTCCCTAAAAGAGGACCGAGCTGTACAACAATGGAGATCCGGTGAAAGATGAGCACCTTCGTATTCGCTCCCCAAAAGGCAAAGTATTAACATGGTTGCTACTTAACAAAATGTGAGAGGAACTAGACATACAGTAGAACTGCAACATCCTGCAATTTTACATCTGACTCCATCTTCCTGCCCCTTTATACTGAGATTTTCCTCGTCGTATTGTTGTTATTATTATTGTTGTTTTTCTTCTTCTTCTTTTTTTTTTTTTTACATCTTCTCAGATGATTTTGTACAGTGATAGACATAAAGTGCAGCTGGGGATTTGTAATGATTATAGGTGATACAAAAAAACAAAAAAAAAGAAAGAAAAAAAAGAAAAAATACCAAAAAGTCATACTATTACTGGTAAAGATACAGTCCTCATTTTTATTCAGATTCCCTGCAGTCTCTGTCTGAAACAATTGAACATCCTTGACATAATGTGTTCCGATTGTGTGCCGAGATTGCACCTGGAGATTGCACACCACCAGTATTTAGTAACTATATATCTTTAGGACAAGTGCAAATAGTCTACTGGCACATAAGTGGGGACAATGACCCTGTTAGTCCCGCTTCCATAAATTCTATTTATATATATTTATTCTACAAAACCCTTCTTTTTCCATTTCCCAAGTACTGCTTTAGTTTATGTAAAACCATCAGAACATGGAAACAAAGGTGTCCCCGTGCAAAGTCATAAATAAAGGAAATGGAATCTCACAAATCACTGCTTGCCTCTAAATTTAATGTCCAAGTATACTATACCCCCTGTTGAAAAATTTTGTATAACAAGATTTATATAAAAAAATCAATCATTTACATTATAGTAAAAAGTTTCGTTTGTTTCCCCACGAATGCCTACAAACAGGAAATTGCATAAAGCCCAACTGTTATTTTTTCCTCCCCACAGACTGCTGCTCATCGCCATAAATGGTGTCAAGTCGTATATTGCTGATATGATGTGAGACTCGTGCTACTGATATACGAATCAGGCAAAATGAACGCTGATGCTGGGGCGAACCTCTGCTGCCATTACACTAATGCAGATTTAACGACAAAAGCTCTTTACCAACACAAAACCAGTTAATGTTCATTGCCAAGTTTCTGGGAATTCCACCGTTAGGTTTCCGTGTCATGATGTTTACAATAGAACTGTGACATACATACATACATACATACATACATACATACATACATACATACATACATACATACATACATACATACATACATACATACACACATTCGTCACGTTGAGTTCCTTCCACTGTTTGTTTTCATCAAGTATCCATTGACCCACAATGTACAGGTGCCAGTAATAAAACTCCCGAGCATAGCTTAAAAATAATACGCAGTCTGTAGATTTTCACAATCGGCACACCAAATTAAAAAAGAAATTTCACCAAGGAGAAAATGGTTTAAAAAGTCGGTATACACTGAGTTCCCAGTTTATTAACTATTAGCCCAATATACCTAATAAACCCCCTTTTTTCTTTTTTAAATAAATAGGTACATTGTTCTACTGTAAAATAAACTGGTATAAAAGAGATACACTCAGCATATCCTTGCATGTCCATTACTTTGATGCAGGTTAACGCTCTCAAACAAAAATCCCTTTTTTTTTTTTTTAAATCAGCAAGCATTAAAAAAGAATGTATATCCAATATTGTTTGCCTTACTGTTCAGAAATATACACTAAAATGTGCATACATGAGCAGCTAGAAATGTTACATCACACTATGTGAGCCCATATGAAAACGTACAAAATGTGAAATGCTTTCAAAAACTATTTTGCCATTAAATATTTTCCAAAGCAAGACCAAAAATAAAGAGAAATAAATAAAAAAATCATGAATTGTAAGCATAATACCTTTTTTTTTTCTTTTTTAAAAATAACATATGTGAATATTTAACACTGTCTGCTAAATTACAGCAGCAAACCATGAGGCAATTTCAAACCCATGTCTCCTGTTTCCTAATCGTCCCCTTCTTTCCCCTTGCTCTGAGGTTTGCTGAGTGGCTAGACTTGGATTCCTTGTACTGCTTGTTTTATATTCTCCAGTAGCGCTTTGTTCTCTGGACTCTGGTACTGCTCTTGATTTGTGTACATATCTGTCAGAGTCGTCACGTATGCGTCAAAGTTCTGTTCGTTTATTGGATCCTGGGAATAAACAGAGGAAAGATTATAACAGTAAAGAAGAGACACAGAGATGATGTACTTCAAACACATCTCAGACACATCATCCAAACTCTTGCTGGCTTTTATGTGATCACATGAAGAGTGCCACTTGAAGGGAAAGTGGAATATGTGGAGCGTGAGACTGATAGACAAGATCAAATGACAGGAAAGGATCATTATTTGTCTATAGCGTTTATCTACAGTATGATCAGATGTTCAGAGAGAAATGATGTAAACATGGAGGGTGTGTACATGGATGAAACCTATAAGCAATGTGGCTGCACCACAATATCATGGCAACACTACACCTTTCACTACTAATGTAATCTTACAAAACCAAGAAATCAGATTTTCTCAAGGCTAAGCTGTGACAGGATAAAAAGGATTGATATTTTTTTACATTATGATTTTTCCCTCACTTAAATGGTATAATCCATCTTATCATAGTTGAAGTATATTTTACCCAGTAGCACTTCCAGCCTGATTTGTGAGCTTAGCTTTTTACTGTATTGCACTGGTTCTCAAAATTTTTGCAACCAGGGACCCCTTTAATTGCAAAATGCTCATCTGGCTAACTCTCCATTCAGCACATTAGAAATAATTTGGAATTTGTCTACTTTTTTTTTTTGAGTTATTGAGATTTGAATTAAACCTGAATTGAATTTAAGTCACCAGACAAACTGGTTAATAACTATAAGAAATAAATAATAATAAAACTCACGCACCCCCTGGCTATGCTTCACAAACCCCTGGTTGTCCCTGGATCCTTTTTTAATTCCTTTTAGTTTTTATTGAAGTATTATATTAGTTCCTTTTACACTCAAAAAATTAATGAGGAGATGGAACTCATTATGCAGGGTTGTAAATTTTGGCCGTTCAGTTCAAACTTCAAATGAATCAATCAGTGAATGAAATCATGGACAAAAAATGCAAAATGAATAATATACAGTAACAATGATTTATCCTAATTATGGAGACCAATATCTTCACTTAGCAATGACATGAAATGATTCATGATTCATCAGATGTCTCGGGATTCATCAAGTGATTCACAATTCATCAGATGACTCAGGATTCATCAAATGATTCATGATTCATTAAGTGACTCATGAATCATCAGATAATTCATCATTCAATAAATGACTCATGGTTCATCATATGACACACGATTCATCACATAATTTATAAATCATTAAATGTTCTGTGATAAAAACAATTCATGGTTTATAAAATGTTTCATCAATACACTGGGCAAAGATGTGCATGTGTACAAGGGGTTGCACACCTAGTAACTAACAAACTACCATGTATTTGAAGCCAGTATTTGTAACCATGTATTTGAAGCAGTAATTGGAACAATACATGTACAAAGACAGCTGAGAACGAAGCTCATTTACTTCTTTTGCACTTGCTTGTGAGAATCACTGTACCAGATCATGTTCCATTTACCACAACAATGTATGTGAATTAAATTAGCGATAGCACTATAAACATTATTTCTGTTGAAAAAAAAAAAACATGCAAAGGGCTTTGGAGATATTAGACGGTATGGAAAGGATGAAAGAAACAAAAGAACAGGGGAGGAGTAGACTGTGAAAATGATTTCCTTACTCGCTGATGCAACTGTAAACAGCTGTTATTTCTAATCGGAGGCTCTTTGTGTAGCGGCGGTTTCTAGAGAGGAAGGCAGAGATCTATTAGCCTACTGTATCCAGCATGTACATCTTCCATCCCTGTGGGCTTTTCCCATTTCTTCATATCATAGCTGGTCTAGGAATTAGTCGGACAAACCCAGACCTCATTGTATGTTCTACTAGTCGTTAAGTTCGAGGGCCACAAACCAGTTTTTATTATCCTTATTCTTGATGTTTTTGAATAGATAATAGATTCAAGGTATTAAACACGTCACAGCCTGTCTGATCAGTTAAGCTACAAAACAATAAACACATTTAAGGATATTCTAAACACACAAATACTTTATTAGATAACTTACAATGTTCTAATAGCATGTCCAAACGTAAACAACCCTATTTTCTCGCGTCAGCTTATCGTACTGCCATGATATCTGTTCATGAAATGGATTAAAAGACTTTCGTAGTTGTCAAATTATTTCCTCTGATGTAAAGATCTGAAGGAAAAAAAAATTGCAAAATGAATGCTATGGAAGAAAGCTGGAAGAAAGCTAGCTTTCGTGATGTTTTCCAATCTAAGCTAAGCTAAGCTAAAATGTATACATACAGTATTTGCATTGCAAAAATAGCTGAACACTGCATATGACATGTGAAGTAGCCAGGATAATTCAATCTGTCATCTCATGTGGACTACCTGCACACAGGATTTGACGTGTCACTGACAGAAATTTTTAGAAAGAGATAAATAAGAGTAACTTTTAGTCATTGGATCGTGTTACTTGTGGTGTGTTGCAAACATTTTGTGACTGTGTTCGTGTACCGGTCGAGCTGTTTCATGGGAAATGTCTAATTAATTATCGTTACCAGAAGCATGACTTACCCATGATTATCCATTCACATTAGTGACAAACTAATAAATATTGAAATGATTAGTTTTTAAGGTAAAGTGTAGTTGTATTTTGCAGGAAGAGAGAACATGCTGGTGTAGTGGTTTTATTAGTGTATCAATCTCAAAAATACACATCCACCTTGTTGTGAAGGACATGGCACCTGAGTTTATACTGTCGTCAGTGTGTATGTACTCTAAATGCTCCTTGTTTTGTGTAATCATTTCACACACTTTCTGCCAGTGACCCTATTCATCAAATCATACAGGTCATGCTGATTGGCCCCTGTACCTTTTCATATCGCTGAAACACTCGTTCATATCTCACGTGTGCTATTACACTGGTAATGTAAAGTATATTATAAAGAAGTTGCATCGGAACATTGCATGCAGAGTCAAATGTTGCCTGAAGCTACAGAGAGCTATGTTTTGAAAATCAACAAGCGGCAGCGCAATACTCT